>NW_027637800.1:230119-330119 GCF_951216825.1 Electrona antarctica | reverse complement strand
CCCAGAGGGCCTCCCCAGAGGGCCTCCCCAGAGGGCCTCCCCAGCCAAACACGTTGAGAACCCCTGTGCTCTACGGTATGTCTGTCCTCACAGTCTACGTTTCCGCTTTCAGATCGGTGAGGAGCGCGCCACGGTCATCGCCCTGATGAGGAAGTTCATCGCCTACCAGTTCACTGACACAGTAAGTTAGTCTCTCTGACCAGTGTCTCTAACGTCACACACACTACACAGTAAGCTAGTCTCTCTGACCAGTGTCTCTAAAGTCACACACACTACACAGTAAGCTAGTCTCTCTGACCAGTGTCTCTAAAGTCACACACACTACACAGTAAGCTAGTCTCTCTGACCAGTGTCTCTAAAGTCACACACACTACACAGTAAGCTAGTCTCTCTGACCAGTGTCTCTAAAGTCACACACACTACACAGTAAGCTAGTCTCTCTGACCAGTGTCTCTAACGTCACACACACTACACAGTAAACTAGTCTCTCTGACCAGTGTCTCTAAAGTCACACACACTACACAGTAAGCTAGTCTCTCTGACCAGTGTCTCTAACGTCACACACAGTAAGCTAGTCTCTCTGACCAGTGTCTCTAACGTCACACACACTACACAGTAAGCTAGTCTCTCTGACCAGTGTCTCTAACGTCACACACACTACACAGTAAGCTAGTCTCTCTGACCAGTGTCTCTAACGTCACACACACTACACAGTAAGCTAGTCTCTCTGACCAGTGTCTCTAACGTCACACACAGTAGAGCTCTCCAAAAAAATGGTTCCGAAATCCAAAATAAATCTGAGAGAGAGAGAGAGAGAGGGAGAGAGGGAGAGGGGGAGGGGGAGGGGGAGAGGGAGAGGGAGAGGCAGGCAGGCAGGCAGCGGCCATTTTGAAGATGCGCGCGCATCCACTTACATTGGCTGCTCTGTTTTCAGACGGCTTTATCTCCAGAAGCGACATTGGAGGGGTAGAATTGTCCCAGACAAGCGTTTTCAACGGCTGTGGTACTCGCGTTCCACTTTTTCCACCACCGACCGAGAGAACAAGCACCAGCTTCGTCAACACACACGGAATGGTTTCATAGTAAAATGCGATTACAGATATTTGGCTCTTCAAAGTAAGGGTTACGCGCGATAAAACCCTGGCAGTACGCGACGGAGGTTGTAATTAATGCTAGCGGTAAATGGGTTAAGAGATTTAGCAGAAGCAGATACCGGTCTTGGCTGAATGGAATATTAACCCATTTTGGGCGGGAACCCCTTTTGCTGTTAGCATTATGTTACGCTTTAGCTAGATCTACAAGCTCATAGCACGCCACCGAGTGGCGCGCTACGAGCTTGTAGGTCTGCTATTTTTGAAAAATTGAAGAACGACTGACATAAAAACATAGCTTTTTCAGAAAACTGTCAGGATGTAGAAGACATTTGTGACCACATTTGACTGAGAGACTGCCATCGCGCAAAATCCAGCTTTTCACCAGAGGAGAAAAAATGAGTTAATAGCACAGGCAGACTCTTCACATACTAGAGCATGTCTGAAATAAGTGTCAGCGCTGAAATCGACATGTAAATATGAAATAAATGCTTAAACATGTAGCTAGGTGTAATGTTAGAGTCCACAGAAGACATGTAAATATGAAATAAATGCTTAAACATGTAGCTAGGTGTAATGTTAGAGTCCACAGAAGACATGTAAATATGAAATAAATGCTTAAACATGTAGCTAGGTGTAATGTTAGAGACCACAGAAGACATGTAAATATGAAATAAATGCTTAAACATGTAGCTAGGTGTAATGTTAGAGTCCACAGAAGTGAACCTTTCAAGCCTGTTTTCTCAACTTGCTGTTTCTCTGCAAGACATTACTCTATAAGCCATATCTCCTAGTGGGTCAAACTGAACAACCAATATGTCAATTTGAAGCTAAGATTCCCTGCTTTCAAATGATATGAAAAAAACGAAAATTAAAAAAAATCCAATGGCAGTCCTCGATCAAATTTAGTCCCATTTATAGAATCTGATCTCAGGTCAAAATGGGCTAAGGCGAGACACTCAACGCACTTCTAAACAGCTCCTACTTTGCCCTCTTCTTTATCCCCGTGTGGAGAACGGGACACACTGCTTTAAACCTGCTTTATCCCCGTGTGGAGAACGGGACACACTGCTTTAAACCTTCTTCTTTATCCCCGTGTGGAGAACGGGACACACTGCTTTAAACCTTCTTTATCCCCGTGTGGAGAACGGGACACACTGCTTTAAACCTTCTTTATCCCCGTGTGGAGAACGGGACACACTGCTTTAAACCTTCTTTATCCCCGTGTGGAGAACGGGACACACTGCTTTAAACCTTCTGTATCCCCGTGTGGAGAACGGGACACACTGCTTTAAACCTTCTTCTTTATCCCCGTGTGGAGAACGGGACACACTGCTTTAAACCTTCTTCTTTATCCCCGTGTGGAGAACGGGACACACTGCTTTAAACCTTCTGCTTTATCCCCGTGTGGAGAACGGGACACACTGCTTTAAACCTTCTTTATCCCCGTGTGGAGAACGGGACACACTGCTTTAAACCTTCTGCTTTATCCCCGTGTGGAGAACGGGACACACTGCTTTAAACCTTCTTCATCCCCGTGTGGAGAACGGGACACACTGCTTTAAACCTTCTTTATCCCCGTGTGGAGAACGGGACACACTGCTTTAAACCTTCTTCTTTATCCCCGTGTGGAGAACGGGACACACTGCTTTAAACCTTCTTTATCCCCGTGTGGAGAACGGGACACACTGCTTTAAACCTTCTTTATCCCCGTGTGGAGAACGGGACACACTGCTTTAAACCTTCTTTATCCCCGTGTGGAGAACGGGACACACTGCTTTAAACCTTCTGTATCCCCGTGTGGAGAACGGGACACACTGCTTTAAACCTTCTGCTTTATCCCCGTGTGGAGAACGGGACACACTGCTTTAAACCTTCTTCTTTATCCCCGTGTGGAGAACGGGACACACTGCTTTAAACCTTCTGCTTTATCCCCGTGTGGAGAACGGGACACACTGCTTTAAACCTTCTTTATCCCCGTGTGGAGAACGGGACACACTGCTTTAAACCTTCTGCTTTATCCCCGTGTGGAGAACGGGACACACTGCTTTAAACCTTCTTCATCCCCGTGTGGAGAACGGGACACACTGCTTTAAACCTTCTTTATCCCCGTGTGGAGAACGGGACACACTGCTTTAAACCTTCTTCTTTATCCCCGTGTGGAGAACGGGACACACTGCTTTAAACCTTCTTTATCCCCGTGTGGAGAACGGGACACACTGCTTTAAACCTTCTTTATCCCCGTGTGGAGAACGGGACACACTGCTTTAAACCTTCTTCTTTATCCCCGTGTGGAGAACGGGACACACTGCTTTAAACCTTCTTTATCCCCGTGTGGAGAACGGGACACACTGCTTTAAACCTTCTGTATCCCTGTGTGGAGAACGGGACACACTGCTTTAAACCTTCTGTATCCCCGTGTGGAGAACGGGACACACTGCTTTAAACCTTCTTCTTTATCCCCGTGTGGAGAACGGGACACACTGCTTTAAACCTTCTTCTTTATCCCTGTGTGGAGAACGGGACACACTGCTTTAAACCTTCTTTATCCCTGTGTGGAGAACGGGACACACTGCTTTAAACCTTCTTCTTTATCCCTGTGTGGAGAACGGGACACACTGCTTTAAACCTTCTTCTTTATCCCCGTGTGGAGAACGGGACACACTGCTTTAAACCTTCTTTATCCCCGTGTGGAGAACGGGACACACTGCTTTAAACCTTCTTCTTTATCCCCGTGTGGAGAACGGGACACACTGCTTTAAACCTTCTTTATCCCCGTGTGGAGAACGGGACACACTGCTTTAAACCTTCTGTATCCCCGTGTGGAGAACGGGACACACTGCTTTAAACCTTCTTTATCCCCGTGTGGAGAACGGGACACACTGCTTTAAACCTTCTGTATCCCCGTGTGGAGAACGGGACACACTGCTTTAAACCTTCTGTATCCCTGTGTGGAGAACGGGACACACTGCTTTAAACCTTCTGTATCCCCGTGTGGAGAACGGGACACACTGCTTTAAACCTTCTTCTTTATCCCCGTGTGGAGAACGGGACACACTGCTTTAAACCTTCTTCTTTATCCCCGTGTGGAGAACGGGACACACTGCTTTAAACCTTCTTCTTTATCCCCGTGTGGAGAACGGGACACACTGCTTTAAACCTTCTTCTTTATCCCCGTGTGGAGAACGGGACACACTGCTTTAAACCTTCTGTATCCCCGTGTGGAGAACGGGACACACTGCTTTAAACCTTCTTCTTTATCCCCGTGTGGAGAACGGGACACACTGCTTTAAACCTTCTTTATCCCCGTGTGGAGAACGGGACACACTGCTTTAAACCTTCTTCTTTATCCCCGTGTGGAGAACGGGACACACTGCTTTAAACCTTCTTCTTTATCCCTGTGTGGAGAACGGGACACACTGCTTTAAACCTTCTGTATCCCCGTGTGGAGAACGGGACACACTGCTTTAAACCTTCTGTATCCCCGTGTGGAGAACGGGACACACTGCTTTAAACCTTCTTTATCCCCGTGTGGAGAACGGGACACACTGCTTTAAACCTTCTTTATCCCCGTGTGGAGAACGGGACACACTGCTTTAAACCTTCTGTATCCCCGTGTGGAGAACGGGACACACTGCTTTAAACCTTCTGTATCCCCGTGTGGAGAACGGGACACACTGCTTTAAACCTTCTGTATCCCCGTGTGGAGAACGGGACACACTGCTTTAAACCTTCTGTATCCCCGTGTGGAGAACGGGACACACTGCTTTAAACCTTCTGTATCCCCGTGTGGAGAACGGGACACACTGCTTTAAACCTTCTTTGTCCCCGTGTGGAGAACGGGACACACTGCTTTAAACCTTCTTTATCCCCGTGTGGAGAACGGGACACACTGCTTTAAACCTTCTGTATCCCCGTGTGGAGAACGGGACACACTGCTTTAAACCTTCTTCTTTATCCCTGTGTGGAGAACGGGACACACTGCTTTAAACCTTCTTTGTCCCCGTGTGGAGAACGGGACACACTGCTTTAAACCTTCTTTATCCCCGTGTGGAGAACGGGACACACTGCTTTAAACCTTCTTTATCCCCGTGTGGAGAACGGGACACACTGCTTTAAACCTTCTTTATCCCCGTGTGGAGAACGGGACACACTGCTTTAAACCTTCTTTATCCCTGTGTGGAGAACGGGACACACTGCTTTAAACCTTCTTTATCCCCGTGTGGAGAACGGGACACACTGCTTTAAACCTTCTTTATCCCCGTGTGGAGAACGGGACACACTGCTTTAAACCTTCTTCTTTATCCCCGTGTGGAGAACGGGACACACTGCTTTAAACCTTCTTTATCCCCGTGTGGAGAACGGGACACACTGCTTTAAACCTTCTTCTTTATCCCCGTGTGGAGAACGGGACACACTGCTTTAAACCTTCTTTATCCCCGTGTGGAGAACGGGACACACTGCTTTAAACCTTCTTTATCCCTGTGTGGAGAACGGGACACACTGCTTTAAACCTTCTGTATCCCCGTGTGGAGAACGGGACACACTGCTTTAAACCTTCTTTATCCCTGTGTGGAGAACGGGACACACTGCTTTAAACCTTCTTCTTTATCCCCGTGTGGAGAACGGGACACACTGCTTTAAACCTTCTTCTTTATCCCCGTGTGGAGAACGGGACACACTGCTTTAAACCTTCTTCTTTATCCCCGTGTGGAGAACGGGACACACTGCTTTAAACCTTCTAAACAGCTCCTACTTTGCCCTCCTCTTTATCCCCGTGTGGAGAACGGGACACACTGCTTTAAACCTTCTAAACAGCTCCTACTTTGCCCTCTTCTTTATCCCCGTGTGGAGAATGGGACACACTGCTTTAAACCTTCTTTATCCCCGTGTGGAGAACGGGACACACTGCTTTAAACCTTCTGTATCCCCGTGTGGAGAACGGGACACACTGCTTTAAACCTTCTGTATCCCCGTGTGGAGAACGGGACACACTGCTTTAAACCTTCTTTATCCCCGTGTGGAGAACGGGACACACTGCTTTAAACCTTCTTTATCCCCGTGTGGAGAACGGGACACACTGCTTTAAACCTTCTGTATCCCCGTGTGGAGAACGGGACACACTGCTTTAAACCTTCTGTATCCCCGTGTGGAGAACGGGACACACTGCTTTAAACCTTCTGTATCCCCGTGTGGAGAACGGGACACACTGCTTTAAACCTTCTGTATCCCCGTGTGGAGAACGGGACACACTGCTTTAAACCTTCTGTATCCCCGTGTGGAGAACGGGACACACTGCTTTAAACCTTCTTTGTCCCCGTGTGGAGAACGGGACACACTGCTTTAAACCTTCTTTATCCCCGTGTGGAGAACGGGACACACTGCTTTAAACCTTCTGTATCCCCGTGTGGAGAACGGGACACACTGCTTTAAACCTTCTTCTTTATCCCTGTGTGGAGAACGGGACACACTGCTTTAAACCTTCTTTGTCCCCGTGTGGAGAACGGGACACACTGCTTTAAACCTTCTTTATCCCCGTGTGGAGAACGGGACACACTGCTTTAAACCTTCTTTATCCCCGTGTGGAGAACGGGACACACTGCTTTAAACCTTCTTTATCCCCGTGTGGAGAACGGGACACACTGCTTTAAACCTTCTTTATCCCTGTGTGGAGAACGGGACACACTGCTTTAAACCTTCTTTATCCCCGTGTGGAGAACGGGACACACTGCTTTAAACCTTCTTTATCCCCGTGTGGAGAACGGGACACACTGCTTTAAACCTTCTTCTTTATCCCCGTGTGGAGAACGGGACACACTGCTTTAAACCTTCTTTATCCCCGTGTGGAGAACGGGACACACTGCTTTAAACCTTCTTCTTTATCCCCGTGTGGAGAACGGGACACACTGCTTTAAACCTTCTTTATCCCCGTGTGGAGAACGGGACACACTGCTTTAAACCTTCTTTATCCCTGTGTGGAGAACGGGACACACTGCTTTAAACCTTCTGTATCCCCGTGTGGAGAACGGGACACACTGCTTTAAACCTTCTTTATCCCTGTGTGGAGAACGGGACACACTGCTTTAAACCTTCTTCTTTATCCCCGTGTGGAGAACGGGACACACTGCTTTAAACCTTCTTCTTTATCCCCGTGTGGAGAACGGGACACACTGCTTTAAACCTTCTTCTTTATCCCCGTGTGGAGAACGGGACACACTGCTTTAAACCTTCTAAACAGCTCCTACTTTGCCCTCCTCTTTATCCCCGTGTGGAGAACGGGACACACTGCTTTAAACCTTCTAAACAGCTCCTACTTTGCCCTCTTCTTTATCCCCGTGTGGAGAATGGGACACACTGCTTTAAACCTTCTTTATCCCCGTGTGGAGAACGGGACACACTGCTTTAAACCTTCTGTATCCCCGTGTGGAGAACGGGACACACTGCTTTAAACCTTCTGTATCCCCGTGTGGAGAACGGGACACACTGCTTTAAACCTTCTTTATCCCCGTGTGGAGAACGGGACACACTGCTTTAAACCTTCTTCTTTATCCCCGTGTGGAGAACGGGACACACTGCTTTAAACCTTCTTTATCCCCGTGTGGAGAACGGGACACACTGCTTTAAACCTTCTGTATCCCCGTGTGGAGAACGGGACACACTGCTTTAAACCTTCTGTATCCCCGTGTGGAGAACGGGACACACTGCTTTAAACCTTCTGTATCCCCGTGTGGAGAACGGGACACACTGCTTTAAACCTTCTTTATCCCCGTGTGGAGAATGGGACACACTGCTTTAAACCTTCTTTATCCCCGTGTGGAGAACGGGACACACTGCTTTAAACCTTCTTTATCCCCGTGTGGAGAACGGGACACACTGCTTTAAACCTTCTGTATCCCCGTGTGGAGAACGGGACACACTGCTTTAAACCTTCTTTATCCCCGTGTGGAGAATGGGACACACTGCTTTAAACCTTCTTTATCCCCGTGTGGAGAACGGGACACACTGCTTTAAACCTTCTGTATCCCCGTGTGGAGAACGGGACACACTGCTTTAAACCTTCTGTATCCCCGTGTGGAGAACGGGACACACTGCTTTAAACCTTCTTTATCCCCGTGTGGAGAACGGGACACACTGCTTTAAACCTTCTTCTTTATCCCCGTGTGGAGAACGGGACACACTGCTTTAAACCTTCTGTATCCCCGTGTGGAGAATGGGAGACACTGCTTTAAACCTTCTAAACAGCTCCTACTTTGCCCTCCTCTTTATCCCCGTGTGGAGAACGGGACACACTGCTTTAAACCTTCTAAACAGCTCCTACTTTGCCCTCCTCTTTATCCCCGTGTGGAGAACGGGACACACTGCTTTAAACCTTCTGTATCCCCGTGTGGAGAACGGGACACACTGCTTTAAACCTTCTGTATCCCCGTGTGGAGAACGGGACACACTGCTTTAAACCTTCTGTATCCCCGTGTGGAGAACGGGACACACTGCTTTAAACCTTCTTTATCCCCGTGTGGAGAACGGGACACACTGCTTTAAACCTTCTTATATTCATTTAATTTGAGCTTTGCTCGTTTTCTTTTCAACACTGTCGTCGGGATCCGTATATAAAGTATAATTGCACGCCCGGTGTTTTCATTCAAATCAGCGCAAGACAAACTAAAGTACGTCGTTAAACAACTTGAACAACGTTGGCTTTGGGCAGCTGTGTGCTACGTTTGGTTGGGCTGCATATATATCTATATATAAAGACCTTTTTGGTCTGAGTGACTCGGTCGGAGTTTGACCTTTTTTTTTTTTTTTTTTCACCAAATGCCAATAAAATCATCTGTCGCATATTTAATAGTCATATTTATTAATAGAGTCATATTTAATAGTCATATTTAATAGAGTCGGTCGGCAACCGGAGATCAAAGTAATATTTTGCGCGGCCTAATCAGTCTCTCTCTCTCTCTCTCTCTCTCTCTCTCTCTCTCTCTCTCTCTCTCTCTCTCCTTTAACCAGTGTCTCTCTCTCTCTCCTCTAAACCAGTGTCTCTCTCTCTCTCCTCTAAACCAGTGTCTCTCTCCCAGCCCCTCCAGATAAAGTCCGTAGTGGCCCCAGAGCATGTGAAGGGCTGTGTCTCTCTCTCTCTCTCCTCTAAACCAGTGTCTCTCTCCCAGCCCCTCCAGATAAAGTCCGTAGTGGCCCCAGAGCATGTGAAGGGCTGTGTCTCTCTCTCTCTCTCCTCTAAACCAGTGTCTCTCTCCCAGCCCCTCCAGATAAAGTCCGTAGTGGCCCCAGAGCATGTGAAGGGCTGTGTCTCTCTCTCTCTCTCCTCTAAACCAGTGTCTCTCTCCCAGCCCCTCCAGATAAAGTCCGTAGTGGCCCCAGAGCATGTGAAGGGCTGTGTCTCTCTCTCTCTCTCCTCTAAACCAGTGTCTCTCTCCCAGCCCCTCCAGATAAAGTCCGTAGTGGCCCCAGAGCATGTGAAGGGCTGTGTCTCTCTCTCTCTCTCCTCTAAACCAGTGTCTCTCTCCCAGCCCCTCCAGATAAAGTCCGTAGTGGCCCCAGAGCATGTGAAGGGCTACATCTACGTGGAGTCGTACAAGCAGACCCACGTGAAGGCGGCCATCGAGGGCGTGGGGAACCTCCGCATGGGCTTCTGGAACCAGCAGATGGTTCCCATCAAGGAGATGACCGACGTTCTCAAGGTGGTCAAGGAGGTCACCAACCTCAAGCCCAAGTCCTGGGTCCGCCTGAAGAGGGGGCTGTACAAGGATGACATCGCCCAGGTCAGACGCTGTGTGTGTGTGTGTGTGTGTGTGTGTGTGTGTGTGTGTGTGTGTGTGTGTGTGTGTGTGTGTGTGTGTGTGTGTGTGTGTGTGTGTGTGTGTGTGTGTGTGTGTGTGTGTGTGTGTGTGTGTGTGTGTGTGTGTGTGTGTGTGTGTGTGAGAAAACCCACCTCTTCAGGAAACACTACCCTTCCTCTCTGCCTGACCTACTTGTTGTTAACTAGTTGTACGAACGCTTGTTTTCTATTGTTGTATTGTTTATTGGATCTTGTTTAGTCGATACACTTAATTGTTTTAGCTCATGCTCATTTGATTTAGCTATTTTGTCTCATCTGTTTAAGGAAATAGGTAGCTGATATATTGCACTTTTACCTTAGCGCTAGGTATACTCTTGGTTGCTTGTTTTTGCAGGAAATGCACTAAAGACTTCTGGTGATTAGTAGTTTTTGTTCCCTACCTATGTTGAATACACTTATTGTAAGTCGCTTTGGATAAAAGCGTCTGCTAAATGACTGTAATGTAAATGTAATGTCCTAATTCAGTTAGCTTTAATTCATGGTTAGAGCGGGTTTGGTAGTGTTTTTAGTTTGTTTTCCAGTAAGTATTGTGTCAGTTCATTTACAGATGAAGCTTTTTGTCATTTCACTTAGTTTTAGATACAGTTTAATTTTAACACATTGAGAGACCAGGGTTATTTAATCCATTACATTCATTAAGGGTTATTTAATCCATTACATTCATTAACACATTGAGAGGCCAGGGCTATTTAATCCATTACATTCATTAACACATTGAGAGACCAGGGTTATTTAATCCATTACATTCATTAACACATTGAGAGACCAGGGTTATTTAATCCATTACATTCATTAACACATTGAGAGACCAGGGTTATTTAATCCATTACATTCATTAAGGGTTATTTAATCCATTACATTCATTAACACATTGAGAGGCCAGGGCTATTTAATCCATTACATTCATTAAGGGTTATTTAATCCATTACATTCATTAAGGGTTATTTAATCCATTACATTCATTAACACATTGAGAGGCCAGGGCTATTTAATCCATTACATTCATTAACACATTGAGAGACCAGGGTTATTTAATCCATTACATTCATTAACACATTGAGAGACCAGGGTTATTTAATCCATTACATTCATTAACACATTGAGCGACCAGGGCTATTTAATCCATTACATTCATTTAACACATTGTGAGTTATGAACGTTTTAAGATTTTCGTTTTCATCAGCTAAACAGGGGAGGGAGTTTTTCGATGACGCCTCACTCTTGCGAGTCACCGAGGAGAGCCCAGGAGGCGCGCCTGGGCTATACAGCCATGCAATCTGTTCTCGTATCAATAAACTTCGTCTTTTGGACAAAAAACTTCGTCCTGGGCGTTCGGGGTGTTAAAGAGGTTTCCTGCCCTGGGCCGCGGCTCAGAGGTCCAGGCCATAGAGTATTAAAAGGATAAACGATTGACCCCTGACCCCTCCCTGACCCCTCCCAGGTGGACTACGTGGAGCCCAGTCAGAACACCATCTCTCTGAAGATGATCCCTCGAATAGACCTGGACCGCATCAAGGCCAAGATGAGCATGGTACACACACACACACACACACACACACACACACACACACACACACACACACACACACACAAAATGGTGCATTTATATAGCGCCTTTATCCAAGGCGCTTTACATAGATGGTGCATTACATTCACCCATTCACACACACATTCATACACCATTACATAGATTGTGCATTACATTCACCCATTCACACACACATTCACACACCTTTACATAGATTGTGCATTACATTCACCCATTCACACACACATTCACACACCTTTACATAGATTGTGCATTACATTCACCCATTCACACACACATTCACACACCTTTACATAGATTGTGCATTACATTCACCCATTCACACACACATTCACACACCTTTACATAGATTGCGCATTACATTCACCCATTCACACACCCATTCACACACCTTTACATAGATTGTGCATTACATTCACACACACAATCACACACCGATGGCGGAAGAAACCATGCAAGGCACCAACCTGCACATCGGGAGCAATTAGGGGTTCAGTGTCTTGCTCAAGGACACTTCGGCAGTAACTCTGGGGGAGCCCGGGTTAGAACCGGCAACCTTATGGTTACCTTAGTAACTCGTGTTGGCTGTAAACCCCTAATGCTAATAAAAACAAACTGGGAGCTTAGATTTGGCTCTGTTCCCAATTAACCCTTCATTATCATTAGATTTGACTCTGTTCCCAGGTCTAAACATGGGTTAACCCTTCATTATCATTAGATTTGACTCTGTTCCCAGGTCTAAACATGGGTTAACCCTTCATTATCATTAGATTTGACTCTGTTCCCAGGTCTAAACATGGGTTAACCCTTCATTATCATTAGATTTGACTCTGTTCCCAGGTCTAAACATGGGTTAACCCTTCATTAGATTTGACTCTGTTCCCAGGTCTAAACATGGGTTAACCCTTCATTAGATTTGACTCTGTTTCCAGGTCTAAACATGGGTTAACCCTTCATTAGATTTGACTCTGTTCCCAGGTCTAAACATGGGTTAACCCTTCATTATCCCACACTAATCCTGGAGGTCTATTTGGAAACCCAAGCTGTCGTTCTAAAGCACTTCACTGCCATCTAGTGGGTGTTCTGTTCACTGCAGGGTGCACTCTAACCATCAAACTGCAGAAAGATGCCATTTGATTCAATTCGATTTTCACCTAATTTTGATTGATTGACCAAACAATCTTTTTTGTGCTGCATTGAGAGCGTGTAGATCGGCCTTTTTCGGCCCCCTTTCATGACGACGCCAGACCCAGTCCCGCCCCCTTTCATGACGACGCCAGGCCCAGGAAAAAACTTTCGCTCTGAAAGAATATATATTCAAAGATTTGTGCCACACATTTTCACGACTTTTCAAAAATAGCAGATCTACAAGCTCATAGCGTGCCACTCGGTGGCGCGCTATGAGCTTGTAGATCTGCTATTTTCAATAGCTAAAGTATAACATAGTGCTTAGTTAAAACACCAAAAAAGGTTCCCGTCCAGAATGGGTTAAAGACCGTTTAAGCGTCGTACGAAGCCAACTCGAGTCGTGACAAATCATGACAACAAACACAATATTTTGGACCAAACAAATAATTACAAAGAAGAAAGTGTTGTAACCTGCCGTTTTTTTCTTCTTTCTAATTATTTGTTCGGCCCGAAAAATTGTGTTTGTTATGATTTGTCACGACGGCGTTTAAGCGCCTTTAAATAAATACTTTCTGAAAAGTCTGAGGAAAATGAACAGGGATTTATTTTAAAGTCTGAGGAAAATGAACAGGGATTTATTTTAAAGTCTGAGGAAAATGAACAGGGATTTATTTTAAAGTCTGAGGAAAATGAACAGGGATTTATTTTAAAGTCTGAGGAAAATGAACAGGGATTTATTTTAAAGTCTGAGGAAAATGAACAGGGATTTATTTTAAAGTCTGAGGAAAATGAACAGGGATTTATTTTAAAGTCTGAGGAAAATGAACAGGGATTTATTTTAAAGTCTGAGGAAAATGAACAGGGATTTATTTTAAAGTCTGAGGAAAATGAACAGGGATTTATTTTAAAGTCTGAGGAAAATGAACAGGGATTTATTTTAAAGTCTGAGGAAAATGAACAGGGATTTATTTTAAAGTCTGAGGAAAATTAACAGGGATTTATTTTAAAGTCTGAGGAAAATGAACAGGGATTTATTTTAAAGTCTGAGGAAAATGAACAGGGATTTATTTTAAAGTCTTGAGGAAAATGAACAGGGATTTATTTTCCGGGTCTCTCGAGGGGGCGGGGCTGCGACGCCCTATTAACCCATTCTGGGCGGGAACCTGTTGGTGTTTTAAAGCATTATGTTATACTTTAGCTATTGAAAAATAGCAGATCTACAAGATCATAGCGTGCCGTGCTATGATCTTGTAGATCTGCTATTTTTGAAAAATCATGAAAATGTGCCTCAAATCTTTGAATATATATTCTTTCAGAGTTTCAGTTTTTTAACTAAAGTCTTTGCTTCTGGGGGGGGGGGGGGGGGGGGGTCGGCGGCATATTTCATATAATTTTTGGGGTCCTTGACATGAAATATTGAGAACCACTGATATAGAAATATGAGCTGCAGAAGCATGCGATGCTGCAGAAGCATGCGATGCTGCAGATGCATGCGATGCTGCAGAAGCATGCGATGCTGCAGAAGCATGCGTTGCTGCAGAAGCATGCGATGCTGCAGAAGCATGCGATGCTGCAGATGCATGCGATGCTGCAGAAGCATGCGATGCTGCAGAAGCATGCGTTGCTGCAGAAGCATGCGATGCGATGCTGCAGAAGCATGCGTTGCTGCAGAAGCATGCGATGCGATGCTGCAGAAGCATGCGACGCTGCAGAAGCATGCGACGCTGCAGAAGCATGCGATGCGATGCTGCAGAAGCATGCGTTGCTGCAGAAGCATGCGATGCGATGCTGCAGAAGCATGCGGCGCTGCAGAAGCATGCGACGCTGCAGAAGCATGCGACGCTGCAGAAGCATGCGACGCTGCAGAAGCATGCGACGCTGCAGAAGCATGCGATGCTGCAGAAGCATGCAACGCTGCAGAAGCATGCGATGCTGCAGAAGCATGCGATGCTGCAGAAGCTGCAGAAGCATGCGATGCTGCAGAAGCTGCAGAAGCATGCGATGCTGCAGAAGCTGCAGAAACATGCGATGCTGCAGAAGCATGCCATGCTGCAGAAGCATGCGATGCTGCAGAAGCATGCGATGCTGCAGAAGCATGCGATGCTGCAGAAGCATGCCATGCTGCTGAAGCATGCGATGCTGCAGAAGCATGCAATGCTGCAGAAGCATGCCATGCTGCAGAAGCATGCCATGCTGCAGAAGCATGCCATGCTGCAGAAGCATGCCATGCTGCAGAAGCATGCGATGCTGCAGAAGCATGCCATGCTGCAGAAGCATGCCATGCTGCAGAAGCATGCCATGCTGCAGAAGCATGCCATGCTGCAGAAGCATGCCATGCTGCAGAAGCATGCCACGCTGCAGAAGCATGCCACGCTGCAGAAGCATGCCATGCTGCAGAAGCATGCCATGCTGCAGAAGCATGCGACGCTGCAGAAGCATGCGACGCTGCAGAAGCATGCGATGCTGCAGAAGCTGCAGAAGCATGCGATGCTGCAGAAGCTGCAGAAGCATGCGATGCTGCAGAAGCTGCAGAAGCATGCGACGCTGCAGAAGCATGCGATGCTGCAGAAGCTGCAGAAGCATGCGATGCTGCAGAAGCATGCGATGCTGCAGAAGCTGCAGAAGCATGCGATGCTGCAGAAGCATGCCATGCTGCAGAAGCATGCCATGCTTCTGCAGCATGCCATGCTGCAGAAGCATGCCATGCTGCAGAAGCATGCCATGCTGCAGAAGCATGCGATGCTGCAGAAGCATGCGATGCTGCAGAAGCATGCGATGCTGCAGAAGCATGCGATGCTGCGATGCTGCAGAAGCATGCGATGCTGCAGAAGCATGCGATGCTGCAGAAGCATGCGATGCTGCAGAAGCATGCGACAGAGGGTTGTCGCAGTGGGCCAATGGAGTTAACCCATTTAGACCTGATGTCAGCGGTGCTCAAACTATTTCATGTCAAGGACCCCAGAAATGATCTGTAATTGGCCGCCGACCCCCATCTGTAAATATGAAGTTCCAGGGACCTCTCAGAAGCTAATATTTGAGTTCAAAATGTTCGCTCCGGAAGAATATCTATTCAAAGATTTGTGCCACACATTTTCACGACTTTTCAAAAATAGCAGACCTACAAGCTCGTAGCTTGTAGATCTTGTAGATCTGCTATTTTTAAATAGCTAAAGTATAACATAATGCTTAAAACACCAAAAGGGGTTCCCGCCCAAAATGGAGTTAAGAGGTTTTGTCCCAAGCACCTTTTAATACTTTTAAAAACCTAAACAATGGAGTTGGGTGGTTTCCTCCGGGCAGTTGTAGAACATGCTTTCACTGTGGTTTATGAAACGCACAAAAACTCCTCTAGAAAGAGAAATGGCAGTATGCTAGATATTCTCTGAGTATCATGTGTGTGTGTGTGTGTGTGTGTGTGTGTGTGTGTGTGTGTGTGTGTGTGTGTGTGTGTGTGTGTGTGTGTGTGTGTGTGTGTGTGTGTGTGTGTGTGTGTGTGTGTGTGTGTGTGTGTGTGTGTGTGTGTGTGTGTGTGTGTGTGTGTGTAGAAAGACTGGTTTGCCAAAAGGAAGAAGTTCAAGAGACCTGCACAGAGGCTGTTTGATGCTGAGAAGATCAGGTATGTGCACACGCACACACACCCCTACCTTCTTGCTTTTTATTTCAATGTTATCCACTGAGTTTTTCCAAATTGATTTGTAAACTTTAACATTGCGGACAATGCATTTATTTAGCAAGCTTTGGGTCTACTGACCTCCTTCAGGCCTGAAGGAGGTCAGTAGCTTTGGGTCTACTGACCTCCTTCAGGCATGAAGGAGGTCAGTAGCTTTGGGTCTACTGACCTCCTTCAGGCCTGAAGGAGGTCAGTAGCTTTGGGTCTACTGACCTCCTTCAGGCATGAAGGAGGTCAGTAGCTTTGGGTCTACTGACCTCCTTCATGCCTGAAGGAGGTCAGTAGCTTTGGGTCTACTGACCTCCTTCATGCCTGAAGGAGGTCAGTAGACCCAAAGCTACTGACCTCCTTCATGCCTGAAGGAGGTCAGTAGCTTTGGGTCTACTGACCTCCTTCAGGCATGAAGGAGGTCAGTAGCTTTGGGTCTACTGACCTCCTTCATGCCTGAAGGAGGTCAGTAGCTTTGGGTCTACTGACCTCCTTCATAGGTCAGTAGACCCAAAGCTTGCTAAATAAATACATTGTGCAATTTTCAAAAATTGCGACTTTTTAGTTTATTATCATTGTCTTCCGGTCCATGTCTTCCAGTCCAGGTCTCTGGGAGGACAGGTGTAATAATCCGCTCCATGTCTTCCAGGTCTCTGGGAGGACAGGTGTATTAATCCACTCCATGTCTTCCAGGTCTCTGGGAGGACAGGTGTATTAATCCACTCCATGTCTTCCAGGTCTCTGGGAGGACGGGTGTATTAATCCACTCCATGTCTTCCAGGTCTCTGGGAGGACAGGTGTATTAATCCACTCCATGTCTTCCAGGTCTCTGGGAGGAGAGGTGTATTGATCCACTCCATGTCTTCCAGGTCTCTGGGAGGAGAGGTGTATTAATCCACTCCATGTCTTCCAGGTCTCTGGGAGGACAGGTGTATTAATCCCCTCCATGTCTTCCAGGTCTCTGGGAGGAGAGGTGTATTAATCCACTCCATGTCTTCCAGGTCTCTGGGAGGACCCGTGTAATAATCCCCTCCATGTCTTCCAGGTCTCTGGGAGGACAGGTGTATTAATCCACTCCATGTCTTCCAGGTCTCTGGGAGGAGAGGTGAGTCATGACGGTGACTTCATGATCTTCGAGGGGAATCGCTACAGTCGGAAAGGATTCCTGTTCAAGAGCTTCGCCATGTCGGCTGTGGTGAGGAGATTATTATTATTATTATTATTCTGTCGAGGTGCCTCCAGGAGGCCATGCATGGCCTCCTGTCGAGGTGCCTCCAGGAGGCCATGCATGGCCTCCTGTCGAGGTGCCTCCAGGAGGCCTCCTGTCGAGGTGCCTCCAGGAGGCCTCCTGTCGAGGTGCCTCCAGGAGGCCATGCATGGCCTCCTGTCGAGGTGCCTCCAGGAGGCCTCCTGTCGAGGTGCCTCCAGGAGGCCTCCTGTCGAGGTGCCTCCAGGAGGCCTCCTGTCGAGGTGCCTCCAGGAGGCCATGCATGGCCTCCTGTCGAGGTGCCTCCAGGAGGCCGTGCATGGCCTCCTGTCGAGGTGCCTCCAGGAGGCCTCCTGTCGAGGTGCCTCCAGGAGGCCATGCATGGCCTCCTGGAGGCCTCCTGTCGAGGTGCCTCCAGGAGGCCGTGCATGGCCTCCTGTCGAGGTGCCTCCAGGAGGCCATGCATGGCCTCCTGGAGGCACCTCGACAGGAGGCCATGCACGGCCTCCTGTCGAGGTGCCTCCAGGAGGCCGTGCATGGCCTCCTGTCGAGGTGCCTCCAGGAGGCCTCCTGTCGAGGTGCCTCCAGGAGGCCGTGCATGGCCTCCTGTCGAGGTGCCTCCAGGAGGCCTCCTGTCGAGGTGCCTCCAGGAGGCCGTGCATGGCCTCCTGTCGAGGTGCCTCCAGGAGGCCGTGCATGGCCTCCTGTCGAGGTGCCTCCAGGAGGCCGTGCATGGCCTCCTGTCGAGGTGCCTCCAGGAGGCCGTGCATGGCCTCCTGTCGAGGTGCCTCCAGGAGGCCATGCTCCTGTCGAGGTGCCTCCAGGAGGCCGTGCATGGCCTCCTGTCGAGGTGCCTCCAGGAGGCCGTGCATGGCCTCCTGTCGAGGTGCCTCCAGGAGGCCGTGCATGGCCTCCTGTCGAGGTGCCTCCAGGAGGCCATGCTCCTGTCGAGGTGCCTCCAGGAGGCCATGCATGGCCTCCTGTCGAGGTGCCTCCAGGAGGCCATGCTCCTGTCGAGGTGCCTCCAGGAGGCCGTGCATGGCCTCCTGTCGAGGTGCCTCCAGGAGGCCATGCTCCTGTCGAGGTGCCTCCAGGAGGCCGTGCATGGCCTCCTGTCGAGGTGCCTCCAGGAGGCCATGCTCCTGTCGAGGTGCCTCCAGGAGGCCATGCATGGCCTCCTGTCGAGGTGCCTCCAGGAGGCCTCCTGTCGAGGTGCCTCCAGGAGGCCTCCTGTCGAGGTGCCTCCAGGAGGCCTCCTGTCGAGGTGCCTCCAGGAGGCCATGCATGGCCTCCTGTCGAGGTGCCTCCAGGAGGCCATGCATGGCCTCCTGTCGAGGTGCCTCCAGGAGGCCATGCATGGCCTACTTGTGCACAAGCAGAGTGTGCAAGTACTGCTACAATCTACTGTCTGTTACAACTGCTGTTCTAAACCCTTTACACCCGTTATTGACCTGATTGACCAATAGGACTATCTCACAGCATTTCCACGCCCCCTTTTGGAGCTAGTGGTGTCATTTAACACTTTGAGAGCCCAAAAAAAACTGCCCAAAAATCACTTTCACCTAGAAAATCCATTCATTCTTTTTTTATTCAGCTGACAGTGGAGACACATGCTGGAACTTTTTACTTTGAAATGTTTTATAGTTTCCGAGTTATTTAATTTAAACGCCAAATGCATTCTCAATGGCGAAAACACAAACTTTGGAACCACGTATAAAAAAAAAATATATATTTTTTCTTTTTCAAAGACGTCCACGGACGTCTTGGGCCCTGCACGTTGCGGTAATACCCAAGACGTCCACGGACGCCTTGGGCCCTGCACGTTGCGGTAATACCCAAGACGTCGTGGACGTCTTGGGCCCTGCACGTTGCGGTAATACCCAAGACGTCGTGGACGTCTTGGGCCCTGCACGTTGCGGTAATACCCAAGACGTCGTGGACGTCTTGGGCCCTGCACGTTGCGGTAATACCCAAGACGTCCACGGACGCCTTGGGCCCTGCACGTTGCGGTAATACCCAAGACGTCCACGGACGCCTTGGGCCCTGCACGTTGCAGTAATACCCAAGACGTCCACGGACGTCTTGGGCCCTGCACGTTGCGGTAATACCCCAGACGTCCACGGACGTCTTGGGCCCTGCACGTTGCGGTAATACCCAAGACGTCCACGGACGTCTTGGGCCCTGCACGTTGCGGTAATACCCAAGACGTCACGCCTTGGGCCCTGCACGTTGCGGTAATACCCAAGACGTCCACGGACGTCTTGGGCCCTGCACGTTGCGGTAATACCCAAGACGTCGCCTTGGGCCCTGCACGTTGCGGTAATACCCAAGACGTCCACGGACGCCTTGGGCCCTGCACATTGCGGTAATACCCAAGACGTCCACGGACGCCTTGGGCCCTGCACGTTGCGGTAATACCCCAGACGTCCACGGACGCCTTGGGCCCTGCACGTTGCGGTAATACCCCAGACGTCCACGGACGTCTTGGGCCCTGCACGTTGCGGTAATACCCAAGACGTCCACGGACGTCTTGGGCACAAGATGTGTTAACCATTAGCATTTACACTTTTTCTCTCTCGAGAAAGTACATTTCCTAATGTTAAAATGTCAAAGACCGATATAATAATATGAAGAAACAACTCAAATAAGTAGAATAAACCTTACCTTTACAAAACGGTAGTTTGTGACAATACCTCTTTTAACATGGAAGCATATGGACCGCAGAAAAAATAACACCACTAGCTCCAAAAGGGGGCGTGGAAATGCTGTGAGAAAACGTACCTTAGTTACGTCATCATCAACAGCCAATCAGGGACCACCATTCTTACCATAATGGTGGTCCCTGATTGGCCGACGCATGTGTCGCACTGCGACACATTCTGAGCTTGTAGATCAGCTATATTTTGCTATTTTTTACCTATATACAGGTTTAATGTTTGTCTTCAGTTCAATGGTTGTTTAATCAACACATTGACAATGAAGGGGACATGACGTCATAATGTGCCTCATTACGTCATATTGTCTCTTTATTGTTAACGTTTAATGTTTGTGTTGGCACCGTTTGTTTTACATCACCTAATCAACATGAGTTAGACCAGGGGTGGGCAAGTATTTATCCCAAGGGACCGAATTAGAAACAGAAAATATATTGGAGGGCCAAAAGGCTGAACTTAATTATGCATAATATCAATTTTATTTCTATATAAAAAGCAGTAAATGGCCATTTATGATGCTGTACAATAAGAGCGCCCCTCATTTCACATGGGTGTGATTTCTTTTTACTTTCTACTTGCATGCTTGAGACGTTTCCTTTCAAAGTTGAAAACTATGTTTTTGTTTAAGTTACAAGTCATAGCATTTTATTTTAACAATGAGAACATTAGAGGTAGCTGTTTTAATAGTTGTTCTTCCATACGGAGGACCCTGGAGGTGCCACTTTCACAACCCACATGGCGCGCTGCTTACTATCGGCGTGAGATGAGTGTTGAGTCACAACCATTAAACAACGACGTTCTGAAAACACAATAACAAGCCAACCAGTGATGATATTGTTGAGACTTGGTGTGTGCACGTTCAAATATACAATATATACAATATACAAATACAAATATATTGGACATAAAAAAGACTAACATTTTAATACCCATTAAACTACAATTCCAAACATGCAAACATGACCCGCTTGAATTACCTAATTCTATATTAATAAACAGCTGAAATCAATAATAATTCAGTATTCTAATTAACCTGCGGGCATGTGAAGGTCCCCCACAGATCACATGGTCTTATCCTGGTGTTTCTATTGGTTAACAGATCACATGGTCTTATCCTGGTGTTTCTATTGGTTAACAGATCACATGGTCTTATCCTGGTGTTTCTATTGGTTAACAGATCACATGGTCTTATCCTGGTGTTTCTATTGGTTAACAGATCACATGGTCTTATCCTGGTGTTTCTATTGGTTAACAGATCACATGGTCTTATCCTGGTGTTTCTATTGGTTAACAGATCACAGACGGAGTGAAGCCCACCCTGTCGGAGCTGGAGAAGTTCGAGGACCAACCAGAGGGCATCGATCTGGAGGTGGTCACTGAGTCAGGTACGACCATATATGGAGGTGTGTGTGTGTGTGTGTGTGTGTGTGTGTGTGTGTGTGTGTGTGTGTGTGTGTGTGTGTGTGTGTGTGTGTGTGTGTGTGTGTGTGTGTGTGTGTGTGTGTGTGTGTGTGTGTGTGTGTGTGTGTGTGTGTGTGTGTGTGTGTGTGTGTGTGTGTGTGTGTGTGTGTGTGTGTGTCAACTTTGACGATGGCGAGGGCCAATATATTTCTACACTCACTCCAGAGGGGCCACAGTTGAGTGCATATTACTGTCGTAGCAAAAATAGCCGATCTACAAGCTCAAAACGCGTCGCATTGAGCTTGTATAGATCAGCTATTTTTGCTATATTTGAATTGAAAACCGGAATATTTTTTTTGCTATTTTTGAATTGGAATCCTGAAAAGTAACCTTTTTATTGAATTTCAAATGCATTTAGTTATAGTTATGTTAACTTTATGAACTGTTAACATAACTACATTGGACACACAAAGACAATAACATTGTAATACTAGTCATTAATTAAGTATAGTCATTTAATACTAGTCATGAAGTAATTAAAGCGGGTTTGTAAACAGCTGAAATCAATACTATATCAGTATTCTGATATTAACATGCGGGCCGCATTAAGTGAAGGTGGGGGCCGCATGTGGCCCCCGGGCCGCCAGTTGCCCACCCCTGACCTATAGTTGGAAAGTATGTGCCATTTAGTGCAGCAATGAATAAACATTGAAGAGTGTTACCTGATTGGTTGAGCTGTGCATGAATGAATAAACATTGAAGAGTGTTACCAGATTGGTTGAGCTGTGCATGAATGAATAAACATTGAAGAGTGTTACCTGATTGGTTGAGCTGTGCATGAATGAATAAACATTGAAGAGTGTTACCAGATTGGTTGAGCTGTGCATGAATGAATAAACATTGAAGAGTGTTACCTGATTGGTTGAGCTGTGCATGAATAAATAAACATTGAAGAGTGTTACCTGATTGGTTGAGCTGTGCATGAATGAATAAACATTGAAGAGTGTTACCTGATTGGTTGAGCTGTGCATGAATGAATAAACATTGAAGAGTGTTACCTGATTGGTTGAGCTGTGCATGAATGAATAAACATTGAAGAGTGTTACCTGATTGGTTGAGCTGTGCATGAATGAATAAACATTGAAGAGTGTTACCTGATTGGTTGAGCTGTGCATGAATGAATAAACATTGAAGAGTGTTACCTGATTGGTTGAGCTGTGCATGAATGAATAAACATTGAAGAGTGTTACCTGATTGGTTGAGCTGTGCATGAATGAATAAACATTGAAGAGTGTTACCTGATTGGTTGAGCTGTGCATGAATGAATAAACATTGAAGAGTGTTACCAGATTGGTTGAGCTGTGCATGAATGAATGAACATTGAAGAGTGTTACCTGATTGGTTGAGCTGTGCATGAATGAATGAACATTGAAGAGTGTTACCAGATTGGTTGAGCTGTGCATGAATGAATGAACATTGAAGAGTGTTACCTGATTGGTTGAGCTGTGCATGAATGAATAAACATTGAAGAGTGTTACCTGATTGGTTGAGCTGTGCATCCATGTCTTTAGTTAACATCCTAAATACACCTGACGTTGTCTTGGTTGACACCATCAGTCACCAGGAGGTCCTGGTTCTGGAGGTGGGCCGTGTCTTTGATCTGTACATGGACCACACTGATCTGTACATGGACCACACTGATCTGTACATGGCCAGTCAGTTGCGCAAATATAGGTCAGATCAATTACCAGAGCGGAGCAAGTTCTCACTGACCAGCTCTTCTTAAAGTTTACTTAGCCTACTTTAATAATATGACATAGTGTTGGATTATAATGAGAGAGAGAGAGAGAGAGAGAGCAGGCGCGACTCCGTGAGGCCCTGTGCGGCCGCACCGTTCGCACAACCTAAAAAGCGTCTCTGTCTCTGAGAGTGCAATATTATAGTTAGTTACCGTACTTATATTAGTGCAGAAAAGAGACAATAAATCCCGCTTTGGATAAGATGCGTTCCGAAGGGGTTGTAGTGGCAGGGAATCAGGGATGGATAGAATCCCTGATTCTATCCAGAATCAGGGATTCTACACTTTTGATTTATTTTGGGCGCCATGACTGCAGGCTGCAGCTGTTCTTGTTGACTTCCTTGTTGTTACCACGAGTGAGGGGGGAGAGGGGAGGCGGCGTTGCGAGGTCTGCGAGGCGCCAGCATGCAGCATGGCTCGCGGACCAAATGGGGCCGGCTCGCGGACCAAAAGCGGCCCCTTCTTTTTTTTTAATTACTATTCGATTTTTTGTTTCAAGATCGATTCCCGTGCATACCGATCGATCGTCGATTAATCGATTTTTTTGGGTCAGCCCTATTACATACATTATGTTATAATTTAGGTATTGAAAAACAGCAGACCTACAAGTTCATAGCGCGCCACTCGGTGGCGCGCTATGAACTTGTAGGTCTGCTGTTTTTGAAAAATCGTTAAAATGTGCCTCAAATCTTTCAGAAAATTGTCATGATTTAGAAAACATTTTTTTGTTTAATTTCGACGTCGGGCCTAAATGTGTTAAGTGAAGCCGTTATATTGGTTTCCTTGTAAAATTAACTGTAATTTGTGGATTCAAATAAAGAAATGTAAATGTGTGCCGTAGGTAAGGAGCGTGAACACAACCTCCAGTAACCTCCAGTAATGTGTGCGTAGGTAAGGAGCGTGAACACAACCTCCAGTAACCTCCAGTAATGTGTGCGTAGGTAAGGAGCGTGAACACAACCTCCAGTAACCTCCAGTAATGTGTGCGTAGGTAAGGAGCGTGAACACAACCTCCAGTAACCTCCAGTAATGTGTGCGTAGGTAAGGAGCGTGAACACAACCTCCAGTAACCTCCAGTAATGTGTGCGTAGGTAAGGAGCGTGAACACAACCTCCAGTAACGTGTGCGTAGGTAAGGAGCGTGAACACAACCTCCAGTAACCTCCAGTAATGTGTGCGTAGGTAAGGAGCGTGAACACAACCTCCAGTAACCTCCAGTAATGTGTGCGTAGGTAAGGAGCGTGAACACAACCTCCAGTAACCTCCAGTAATGTGTGCGTAGGTAAGGAGCGTGAACACAACCTCCAGTAACCTCCAGTAATGTGTGCGTAGGTAAGGAGCGTGAACACAACCTCCAGTAACCTCCAGTAATGTGTGCGTAGGTAAGGAGCGTGAACACAACCTCCAGTAACCTCCAGTAATGTGTGCGTAGGTAAGGAGCGTGAACACAACCTCCAGTAACCTCCAGTAATGTGTGCGTAGGTAAGGAGCGTGAACACAACCTCCAGTAACCTCCAGTAATGTGTGCGTAGGTAAGGAGCGTGAACACAACCTCCAGTAACCTCCAGTAATGTGTGCGTAGGTAAGGAGCGTGAACACAACCTCCAGTAACCTCCAGTAATGTGTGCGTAGGTAAGGAGCGTGAACACAACCTCCAGTAACCTCCAGTAATGTGTGCGTAGGTAAGGAGCGTGAACACAACCTCCAGGCGGGGGACAACGTGGAGGTGTGTGAAGGAGAGCTCATCAACCTCCAGGGGAAGATCCTCAGTGTGGACGGAAACAAGATCACCATCATGCCCAAACACGAGGACCTCAAGGTAGGCACCCGCACACACACACACACACACACACACACACACACACACACACACACACACACAAGATCACCATCATGCCCAAACACGAGGACCTCAAGGTAGGCACGCACATACACACACACACACACAAGATCACCATCATGCCAAACACGAGGACCTCAAGGTAGGCACACACACACACACACACACACACACACAAGATCACCATCATGCCAAACACGAGGACCTCAAGGTAGGCACGCACACACACACACACAAGATCACCATCATGCCCAAACACGAGGACCTCAAGGTAGGCACACACACACACACACACACACACACACACACACAAGATCACCATCATGCCCAAACACAAGGACCTCAAGGTAGGCACACACACACACACACACACAAGATCACCATCATGCCCAAACACGAGGACCTCAAGGTAGGCACGCACATACACACACACACACACACACACACAAGATCACCATCATGCCCAAACACGAGGACCTCAAGGTAGGCACGCACATACACACACACACACCTGGAGCCCATCACCCGCACTAAGAACAACAACACACACACACTAGGGCATTCACTAAAAAATCGATTTATCGATTTATCGATTTCATTAACACAAGTCGATTCAGATTAGGAGGAGTCGAAAGTTTAAAAAAAAAAAAAAAAAAGTTTATCCCATATCATATTTTTTGCTCTGTGTGCGTGCGTACAGAATTCAAACTGTAGAATTTATTATTGTCACGGACAGAAGTCAATCCTTGGTTTCTGTTGTGTTTGAACAATAATAGCAATTCAAAACAGAACCTCCAGTCGCTGTCATAAGAACGGGAGGTGCGCTCATGAACACGGCAGCAGAGCCTATTTGTGCACGGCTGCACGCGCACCTGCAGCCCATCAAGAATAATTTATGCTTCGTCCCGCGATGGTGTCGCGCACGCAGACCTCTACGCTCACAAGTCACAACAGTCGCATCTGCGATGCGATGTGAGCTTGTATATCAGCTGTTCTCTGTGCGCAACACTGTTGGGAATTGATTACATGAAACAGTCACCCGTGGGCCCAGTCCCAATGTTTGTAAACAAATAATTGGTCTATTAGTTTGCATTGCATTCAGAAGTTCAGAACGCGCCCTTAATTAAAAACCAACTGCAGCTGTGTATGTGGCTCTCAGCGTGCGGTGTCCCACTATTGACTGGCTGAATTTGAAGTTTGAACTGCGCTGCGTCAGAGAAGTAACAGATAGAAGCGCGCAAACTTTATCCCCAAACGATATCCCCCTCACCTCCATGCTGGAAATAAAACGTCTGGCTTTCCGAGGCTACATCCGTGCTGACGCAATGACTCCTGTTTCTGGTTTAGCTTTACGCGTGGGGCACATCATATGAACCTCTCCGTCTCCGGTCAGTGCGGTGCGGGTTGTTGTTTATTTGCATGGCTCAGAAAATAAGTAACAAACTAACATGAGAACGTTATCGAGTTGGAGGGGAAGGAGGAGGAGGAGAAGGTTCACGTGGAAGGTAATGCAGATTGTATTCTGATGATGTGCCAAACTGCTGCTGGCTGCTGTGATGATAATATATAGACCTATGTCTTCTATATTGTGTTCTGAAGGTCGGGCTGCTGTACTGCCACTAGTGTTAATGTTATATTTTGTATTGTGTACTTCTCGGGCCACTGTGCTGCGCTGTGCTGCTGCGCTGCTGCTGCTGCGCTGTGTGCCAATGATGCCCCCTCTCCTGTTGTGTACTCTTTTCTGGTCTGTGTACCAGTGTGCGACGCACACACTGTTTAGTATTTACTATTATAGTTTTATGTTTTGATAATCAGCGCTTTGCCATATAGATGATACATACACTGTGCCATATTGGAGAGGCCACTGTGTGCGCAGTGCTTTGTTTGACGGGCTCCGTATTGCGCGCACCTCCACCCGCCCCTGTTGAGCGCGCGCACCTCCACCCCCCCCCCCCCCCCCCGTCATACAGAACGATAAATCGACTCAACTTCGACTTTACTGTCTGACAAGTCGACTTGGAAAAATCTGAAGTCGTTAATGCCCTAACACACACACACACACACACACACACACACACACACACACAAGATCACCATCATGCCCAAACACGAGGACCTCAAGGTAGGCACGCACATACACACACACACACACACAAGATCACCATCATGCCCAAACACGAGGACCTCAAGGTAGGCACGCACATACACACACACACACACACGATCACCATCATGCCCAAACACGAGGACCTCAAGGTAGGCACGCACATACACACACACACCCACACACACACACTAACCGGTTACCGTTGGTGCTCTCAGGACCCCCTGGAGTTCCCCGCTCACGAGCTGAGGAAGTACTTCCGGATGGGCGACCACGTGAAGGTGATCGCCGGACGCTACGAGGGAGACACCGGCCTCATCGTCAGGGTGGAGGAGAACTTCGTCATCCTGTTCTCTGACCTCACCATGCACGAGGTACGGTCGGTCGTGCGCGCGCGCGTGTGTGTGTGTGTGTGTGCCATGCACGAGGTGTGGCTTTGCCTAATCCATTTTGGGCGGGAACCCCTTTTGGTGTTTTAAACATTGTTATAATTTAGCTATTGTAAAATAGCAGATCTACAAGCTACGAGCTTGTAGGTCTGCTATTTTTGAAAAATCGTGAAAATTAGGGGCGGATATCGCCAGGTACCTGCCGATGCGATTACATATCGATTCCGAGGGTCACAATTCGATTAATCCCGATTAACACAATCAGTGCCGGAAGTCCTTCAAAATAGAAGCTCTGGGGTGCCGGAACAACATGGCCGCTTTTACTCTGAAAGCCATGACCCGGAAACAATCCACTAAAAAAAGTTCACTTTACATAGCTAGCTTACATTGCGATCGTTTTAGTTTATACGATATATGATCCAAAAAGCGTTCATATTTTGCAGGAGAGACGGATGAGGAGCAGAAATGAAGCGCCAGTATATCGATCCAATCAACACCACGGACAAATATTTATATATATAGAACAAAATATTTTCAGATGGGGTCCGTGGCCAAATACAGAACAGCAATAAACAGATTAATCGAACACTCAGGCCAGCTCCTCCCCATCAACCTCTTAGAAACATTAAGCAGCTTTCTTTAAAAAAAATAATGAGTTTGTACAAGCATACAACAAATATATATATATTAATAATGACATAAGATGTCATGTCATAGAAATACATGGGTCGGTTGAGGTCAGCAACGGGGGGGGTCAGAGGCCAATTACATAATTGTTGGGGTCCTTGACATGAAATATTGAGCACCACTGATACAGAAACATAGATATTTCTGTCAGGATTTTAAAAAGTTCGACGTCAGGCCTAAATGGGTTAAATGTCCTAAACTAACCTATTTAGACATGACGTCGAAATTTAATTCTAAATCCAGTTTTCTGAAATACCTCATGTTTCTGTCAGTGGTGTTCAATATAATATAAGGACCCCCAGAATACCCGTTGTGAGATATTGCCCCCCATAAATATCTTTAATTGCCCTTCATTAAGATAAATACTTGCCACCTTGTGGCCGCGGGGGGCACTGCGCCCTGGGTGCGTTTTCGCATTTTTAATTCACTAATAAATTCATTATTAATTTATAATTTGTTAAATTGGAAAAAGGGGCTTCGTTAAGACCTCCATGTGAAAAGTGGCATTTGGTGCAGGCGGTGAGGAGATACGGCAGTGTTTCTGACATTCATTCAGATATTGAGTTAATTATAGTATGATTTGGCTGCATTATTTGTCCACTTATTTTGATACTGTGTGTGTGTGTGTGTGTGTGTGTGTGTGTGTGTGTGTGTGTGTGTGTGTGTGTGTGTGTGTGTGTGTGTGTGTGTGTGTGTGTGTGTGTGTGTGTGTGTGTGTGTGTGTGTGTGTGTGTGTGTGTGTGTGTGTGTGTGTGTGTGTGTGTGTGTGTGTGTGTGTGTAGTTGAAAGTGCTCCCCAGGGACCTCCAGCTGTGCTCAGAGACGGCCTCTGGGGTGGATGCGGGGGGGCAGCATGAGTGGGGGGAGCTGGTCCAGCTCGACCCCCAGACCGTAGGGGTCATCGTCAGGCTGGAGCGAGAGACATTCCAGGTACACAGAGAGGGGGGGGGGTGGGAGAGGGGGAGAGACTGTAAAGGTTTTGGACATCCATTGGTAAAAATGTGGGAACGACTGTAGGAAGAATGAAGTTATAATCTGGAGATGAGATTTACTTTATCATCCCATTCTGGGCGGGAACCCCTTCTGGTGTTAGCATTATGTTATGCTTTAGCTATTGGAAAATAGCAGATCTACAAGCTCGTAGCGCGCCACTCGGTGCTTGTAGGTCTGCTATTTTTGAAAAATCGAAGAACGACTGACATAGAAACATAGCTTTTTCAGAAAACTGTCAGGATGTAGAAGACATTTTTAGAATCTGATCTCAGGTCAGAATGGGTTAATCCCCGAAGGGAAACTGAAGCTACAACAGCATATAGAGGGCTGGTAATTCATTAATTCAAGGGAAACTGAAGCTACAACAGCATATAGAGGGCTGTTAATTCATTCATTCAAGGGAAACTGAAGCTACAACAGCATATAGAGGGCTGTTAATTCATTCATTCAAGGGAAACTGAAGCTACAACAGCATATAGAGGCTGTTAATTCATTCATTCATAAACTGAAGCTACAACAGCATATAGAGGCTGTTAATTCATTCATTCATAAACTGAAGCTACAACAGCATATAGAGGCTGTTAATTCATTCATTCATAAACTGAAGCTACAACAGCATATAGAGGGCTGTTAATTCATTCAAACTGAAGCTACAACAGCATATAGAGGGCTGTTAATTCATTCAAACTGAAGCTACAACAGCATATAGAGGCTGTTAATTCATTCAAACTAAAGCTACAACAGCATATAGAGGCTGTTAATTCATTCATTCATAAACTGAAGCTACAACAGCATATAGAGGGCTGTTAATTCATTCAAACTGAAGCTACAACAGCATATAGAGGCTGTTAATTCATTCATTCATAAACTGAAGCTACAACAGCATATAGAGGCTGTTAATTCATTCAAACTAAAGCTACAACAGCATATAGAGGCTGTTAATTCATTCATTCATAAACTGAAGCTACAACAGCATATAGAGGGCTGTTAATTCATTCAAACTGAAGCTACAACAGCATATAGAGGGCTGTTAATTCATTCAAACTGAAGCTACAACAGCATATAGAGGGCTGTTAATTCATTCATTCAAGGGAAACTGAAGCTACAACAGCATATAGAGGGCTGTTAATTCATTCATTCAAGGGAAACTGAAGCTACAACAGCATATAGAGGCTGTTAATTCATTCATTCATAAACTGAAGCTACAACAGCATATAGAGGCTGTTAATTCATTCATTCATAAACTGAAGCTACAACAGCATATAGAGGCTGTTAATTCATTCATTCATAAACTGAAGCTACAACAGCATATAGAGGGCTGTTAATTCATTCAAACTGAAGCTACAACAGCATATAGAGGGCTGTTAATTCATTCAAACTGAAGCTACAACAGCATATAGAGGCTGTTAATTCATTCAAACTAAAGCTACAACAGCATATAGAGGCTGTTAATTCATTCATTCATAAACTGAAGCTACAACAGCATATAGAGGGCTGTTAATTCATTCAAACTGAAGCTACAACAGCATATAGAGGCTGTTAATTCATTCATTCATAAACTGAAGCTACAACAGCATATAGAGGCTGTTAATTCATTCAAACTAAAGCTACAACAGCATATAGAGGCTGTTAATTCATTCATTCATAAACTGAAGCTACAACAGCATATAGAGGGCTGTTAATTCATTCAAACTGAAGCTACAACAGCATATAGAGGGCTGTTAATTCATTCAAACTGAAGCTACAACAGCATATAGAGGCTGTTAATTCATTCATTCATAAACCAAGCTGGACACAAAAAACAGTAAACACAAAAAAACACAGACATTTAACTGTGTGTGTGTGTGTGTGTGTGTGTGTGTGTGTGTGTGTGTGTGTGTGTGTGTGTGTGTGTGTGTGTGTGTGTGTGTGTGTGTGTGTGTGTGTGTGTGTGTGTGTGTGTGTGTGTGTGTGTGTGTAGGTGCTCAACATGCACGGTAAGGTGATGACGGTGCGCCACCAAGCGGTCAACAGGCGGAAGGACAACCGCATGGCCGTGGCTCTGGACTCTGAGCAGAACAACATCCATGTGAAGGACATCGTTAAGGTCATCGACGGACCACACTCTGTAAGGATGACCTCACTACGACCTCACTCTGAGCTATGACCTCACTGTGACCTCACTATGACCTCACCGTGACCTCACTACGACCTCACTGACCTCACTCTGAGCTATGACCTCACTGTGACCTCACTACGACCTCACTGACCTCACTACAACCTCACTGACCTCACTATGACCTCACTCTGAGCTATGACCTCACTATGACCTCACTGTGACCTCACTACGACCTCACTACGACCTCACTCTGAGCTACGACCTCACTATGACCACACTCTGAGCTATGACCTCACTGTGACCTCACTATGACCTCACTCTGAGCTATGACCTCACTATGACCTCACTGACCTCACTACGACCTCACTCTGAGCTATGACCTCACTGTGACCTCACTACGACCTCACTCTGAGCTATGACCTCACTATGACCTCACTATGACATCACTATGACCTAACTCTGAGCTACGACCTCACTATGAGCTATGACCTCACTATGACCTCACTATGACCTAACTCTGAGCTACGACCTCACTACGACCTCACTCTGAGCTATGCCCTCACTGTGACCTCACTACGACCTCACTCTGAGCTATGACCTCACTGTGACCTCACTGTGACCTCACTCTGAGCTATGACCTCACTCTGAGCTATGACCTCACTCTGAGCTGTGACCTCACTATGACCTCACTCTGAGCTGTGACCTCACTATGACCTCACTCTGAGCTATGACCTCACTCTGAGCTGTGACCTCACTCTGAGCTGTGACCTCACTATGACCTCACTATGAGCTTTGACTGCACTCTGTAAGCGCTATTATTGTTTTACCCCATTTAGACCTGAGGCCGATTGAAAAAAGAAAAGTCTTCTAAATCATGACAGTTTTCCGAAATACCTCACGTTTCTATATCAGTGGTTCTCACAGGGTTAAACCTCATGTTTCTGTATCAGTGGTTCTCACAGGGTTAAACCCTATGTTTCTATAGCAGTGGTTCTCACAGGGTTAAACCCTATGTTTCTATATCAGTGGTTCTCACAGGGTTAAACCTCATGTTTCTATATCAGTGGTTCTCACAGGGTTAAACCCTATGTTTCTATATCAGTGGCTCTCACAGGGTTAATATATAACATATCTTTTTCTGGGGTCCTTGAACCACTGATCTGTCTACATGTCGAATTGTCCTTGAGAGACACTGAACCCCACACTGTCTCCAATGAGACACTGAACCCCACCCTGCCTCCAATGAGACACTGAACCCCACACTGCCTCCAATGAGACACTGAACCCCACCCTGCCTCCAATGAGACACTGAACCCCACACTGCCTCCAATGAGACACTGAACCCCACACTGCCTCCAATGAGACACTGAACCCCACCCTGCCTCCAATGAGACACTGAACCCCACACTGCCTCCAATGAGACACTGAACCCCACACTGCCTCCAATGAGACACTGAACCCCACACTGCCTCCAATGAGACACTGAACCCCACACTGCCTCCAATGAGACACTGAACCCCACCCTGCCTCCAATGAGACACTGAACCCCACACTGCCTCCAATGAGACACTGAACCCCACACTGCCTCCAATGAGACACTGAACCCCACACTGCCTCCAATGAGACACTGAACCCCACCCTGCCTCCAATGAGACACTGAACCCCACACTGCCTCCAATGAGACACTGAACCCCACACTGCCTCCAATGAGACACTGAACCCCACCCTGCCTCCAATGAGACACTGAACCCCACACTGCCTCCAATGAGACACTGAACCCCACACTGCCTCCAATGAGACACTGAACCCCACCCTGCCTCCAATGAGACACTGAACCCCACACTGCCTCCAATGAGACACTGAACCCCACACTGCCTCCAATGAGACACTGAACCCCACCCTGTCTCCAATGAGACACTGAACCCCACCCTGTCTCCAATGAGACACTGAACCCCACCCTGTCTCCAATGAGACACTGAACCCCACACTGCCTCCAATGAGACACTGAACCCCACCCTGCCTCCAATGAGACACTGAACCCCACACTGTCTCCAATGAGACACTGAACCCCACACTGCCTCCAATGAGACACTGAACCCCACCCTGTCTCCAATGAGACACTGAACCCCACACTGTCTCCAATGAGACACTGAACCCCACACTGTCTCCAATGAGACACTGAACCCCACACTGTCTCCAATGAGACACTGAACCCCACACTGCCTCCAATGAGACACTGAACCCCACCCTGCCTCCAATGAGACACTGAACCCCACACTGCCTCCAATGAGACACTGAACCCCACCCTGTCTCCAATGAGACACTGAACCCCACACTGTCTCCAATGAGACACTGAACCCCACACTGTCTCCAATGAGACACTGAACCCCACACTGCCTCCAATGAGACACTGAACCCCACCCTGCCTCCAATGAGACACTGAACCCCACACTGCCTCCAATGAGACACTGAACCCCACACTGCCTCCAATGAGACACTGAACCCCACACTGCCTCCAATGAGACACTGAACCCCACCCTGCCTCCAATGAGACACTGAACCCCACCCTGCCTCCAATGAGACACTGAACCCCACCCTGCCTCCAATGAGACACTGAACCCCACACTGTCTCCAATGAGACACTGAACCCCACCCTGCCTCCAATGAGACACTGAACCCCACACTGCCTCCAATGAGACACTGAACCCCACACTGCCTCCAATGAGACACTGAACCCCACCCTGTCTCCAATGAGACACTGAACCCCACCCTGCCTCCAATGAGACACTGAACCCCACACTGTCTCCAATGAGACACTGAACCCCACCCTGTCTCCAATGAGACACTGAACCCCACCCTGTCTCCAATGAGACACTGAACCCCACCCTGCCTCCAATGAGACACTGAACCCCACACTGCCTCCAATGAGACACTGAACCCCACACTGCCTCCAATGAGACACTGAACCCCACACTGCCTCCAATGAGACACTGAACCCCACCCTGCCTCCAATGAGACACTGAACCCCACACTGCCTCCAATGAGACACTGAACCCCACCCTGCCTCCAATGAGACACTGAACCCCACCCTGTCTCCAATGAGACACTGAACCCCACCCTGCCTCCAATGAGACACTGAACCCCACCCTGCCTCCAATGAGACACTGAACCCCACCCTGCCTCCAATGAGACACTGAACCCCACCCTGCCTCCAATGAGACACTGAACCCCACACTGCCTCCAATGAGACACTGAACCCCACCCTGTCTCCAATGAGACACTGAACCCCACCCTGTCTCCAATGAGACACTGAACCCCACCCTGTCTCCAATGAGACACTGAACCCCACCCTGTCTCCAATGAGACACTGAACCCCACACTGTCTCCAATGAGACACTGAACCCCACACTGTCTCCAATGAGACACTGAACCCCACCCTGCCTCCAATGAGACACTGAACCCCACACTGCCTCCAATGAGACACTGAACCCCACACTGCCTCCAATGAGACACTGAACCCCACACTGTCTCCAATGAGACACTGAACCCCACCCTGCCTCCAATGAGACACTGAACCCCACACTGCCTCCAATGAGACACTGAACCCCACACTGCCTCCAATGAGACACTGAACCCCACACTGCCTCCAATGAGACACTGAACCCCACACTGTCTCCAATGAGACACTGAACCCCACACTGCCTCCAATGAGACACTGAACCCCACACTGCCTCCAATGAGACACTGAACCCCACACTGCCTCCAATGAGACACTGAACCCCACACTGCCTCCAATGAGACACTGAACCCCACACTGCCTCCAATGAGACACTGAACCCCACACTGCCTCCAATGAGACACTGAACCCCACACTGCCTCCAATGAGACACTGAACCCCACACTGCCTCCAATGAGACACTGAACCCCACACTGCCTCCAATGAGACACTGAACCCCACACTGCCTCCAATGAGACACTGAACCCCACACTGCCTCCAATGAGACACTGAACCCCACCCTGCCTCCAATGAGACACTGAACCCCACCCTGCCTCCAATGAGACACTGAACCCCACCCTGCCTCCAATGAGACACTGAACCCCACCCTGCCTCCAATGAGACACTGAACCCCACCCTGCCTCCAATGAGACACTGAACACCACCCTGCCTCCAATGAGACACTGAACACCACACTGCCTCCAATGAGACACTGAACCCCACCCTGCCTCCAATGAGACACTGAACCCCACCCTGCCTCCAATGAGACACTGAACCCCACCCTGCCTCCAATGAGACACTGAACCCCACCCTGCCTCCAATGAGACACTGAACCCCACCCTGCCTCCAATGAGACACTGAACCCCACCCTGCCTCCAATGAGACACTGAACCCCACACTGCCTCCAATGAGACACTGAACCCCACACTGCCTCCAATGAGACACTGAACCCCACACTGCCTCCAATGAGACACTGAACCCCACCCTGTCTCCAATGAGACACTGAACCCCACACTGCCTCCAATGAGACACTGAACCCCACACTGCCTCCAATGAGACACTGAACCACACACTGCCTCCAATGAGACACTGAACCCCACACTGCCTCCAATGAGACACTGAACCCTACATTGCCTCCAATGAGTCGGTCGGTGTGAGCTCGCCACCATTGGTGTGTGAATGTGTGAAGTGAGGACGCTGGTGTCGGCTGTTCGCCGCTTCACCTCCCATGTATGAATGAATGAACCTTCACCTCCCAATGTATGAATGAATGAACCTTCACCTCCCAACGTATGAATGAATGAACCTTCACCTCCCAACGTATGAATTAATGAACCTTCACCTCCCAATGTATGAATGAATGAACCTTCGCCTCCCAATGTATGAATGAATGAACCATTGTAAAGCCCTTTGAGCACTTGGAAAGGCGCTATAAAAATGCCATTAATTATAGGTTTGCACGGTTAATCGCTAGCATATCGGTATTGGCCATATCGGCGTCGGAACAGTCTCAAAATAATACAGAAAATCTACGTTTAATTTGTCAATGTGTTAATGAGTATGTACTTTGTGTTCCCGTGTGTGTGTGTGCGCGTGCGTGTGTGTGTGTGTTCCAGGGCCGCGAGGGCGAGATCCGCCACCTGTTCCGTGGCTTTGCGTTCCTTCACTGTAAGAAGCTGGTGGAGAACGGAGGCATGTTCGTCTGTAAGACCAGACACCTGGTTCTGGCTGGAGGCTCCAAGGTACACCTTATATTATATACACCTGGTTCTGGCTGGAGGCTCCAAGGTAAGACCAGACACCTGGTTCTGGCTGGAGGCTCCAAGGTACGCCTTATATTATACACCTGGTTCTGGCTGGAGGCTCCAAGGTAAGACCAGACACCTGGTTCTGGCTGGAGGCTCCAAGGTACGCCTTATATTATACACCTGGTTCTGGCTGGAGGCTCCAAGGTACACCTTATATTATATACACCTGGTTCTGGCTGGAGGCTCCAAGGTACACCTTATATTATATACACCTGGTTCTGGCTGGAGGCTCCAAGGTAAGACCAGACTCCTGGTTCTGGCTGGGGGCTCCAAGGTACACCTTATATTATATACACCTGGTTCTGGCTGGAGGCTCCAAGGTACACCTTATATTATATACACCTGGTTCTGGCTGGAGGCTCCAAGGTAAGACCAGACTCCTGGTTCTGGCTGGGGGCTCCAAGGTACGCCTTATATTATATACACCTGGTTCTGGCTGGAGGCTCCAAGGTACGCCTTATATTATAGACCAGACACCTGGTTCTGGCTGGAGGCTCCAAGGTAAGCCTTATTGAGTGGTGTAAACCACTCCTACGACTGGCTTTGTTAGTTTACGTGTCTGTCTGTCTGTCTGTCTGTGCTCAAAAAATGAGCATGGTTGCTACGTTCACCCAGTTCACACGGGTGTGATTTCATTATGTCAGACCACAGCTGATCAGTCTATATAAGATCTTACACCACTCAGTTCACACAGGTGTGATTTTATTATATACACCTGGTTCTGGCTGGAGGCTCCAAGGTACGCCTTATATTATATACCTGGTTCTGGCTGGAGGCTCCAAGGTACGCCTTATATTATATACACCTGGTTCTGGCTGGAGGCTCCAAGGTACGCCTTATATTATATACACCTGGTTCTGGCTGGAGGCTCCAAGGTACGCCTTATATTATACACCTGGTTCTGGCTGGAGGCTCCAAGGTACGCCTTATATTATAGACCAGACACCTGGTTCTGGCTGGAGGCTCCAAGGTACGCCTTATATTATATACCTGGTTCTGGCTGGAGGCTCCAAGGTAAGACCAGACACCTGGTTCTGGCTGGAGGCTCCAAGGTACGCCTTATATTATAGACCAGACACCTGGTTCTGGCTGGAGGCTCCAAGGTAAGACCAGACACCTGGTTCTGGCTGGAGGCTCCAAGGTACGCCTTATATTATATACTTTATGGTATAATACTTATTATATACTTATAATACTTTAGAATACTTTATGCTCAGATCGGTGAACCAATTTTTCTCCAGAGCATTGCTCCAGGCTACCCGCCCCTCTAGACCAGAAAGCACGCTGGCTGGGCCAGGCTACCCGCCCCTCTAGACCAGAAAGCACGCTGGCTGGGCCAGGCTACCCGCCCCTCTAGACCAGAAAGCACGCTGGCTGGGCCAGGCTACCCGCCCCTCTAGACCAGAAAGCACGCTGGCTGGGCCAGGCTACCCGCCCCTCTAGACCAGAAAGCACGCTGGCTGGGCCAGGCTACCACCCGCCCCTCTAGACCAGAAAGCACGCTGGCTGGGCCAGGCTACCCGCCCCTCTAGACCAGAAAACACGCTGGCTGGGCCAGGCTACCCGCCCCTCTAGACCAGAAAGCATGCTGGCTGGGCCAGGCTACCCGCCCCTCTAGACCAGACTAATATAGTTTAACATGTTGTTTAACATGTGTTACATCAGTGTTAACGACAGTGTTGCATCCATCTTGTTAACGACATTGTTGCATCCATCTTGTTAACGATATCGTTGTGTCCATCTTGTTAACGATATCGTTGCGTCCATCTTGTTAACGATATCGTTGCGTCCATCTTGTTAACGATATCGTTGTGTCCATCTTGTTAACGACATCGTTGCGTCCATCTTGTTAATGACATCGTTGCGTCCATCTTGTTAACGACATCGTTGTGTCCATCTTAACGACATCGTTGCGTCCATCTTGCAGCCTCGAGACGTGACCAACTTCACCGTGGGAGGCTTCGCTCCCATGAGTCCTCGCATCAGCAGCCCAATGCACCATGGGGGAGGAGGTGAGGGCACACACACACACACACACACACACACACACACACACACACACACACACACACACACACACACACAGCAGCCCAATGCACCATGGGGGAGGAGGTGAGGGCACACACACACACACACACACACACACACACAGCAGCCCAATGCACCATGGGGGAGGAGGTGAGGGCACACACACACACACACACACACACACACACAGCAGCCCAATGCACCATGGGGGAGGAGGTGAGGGCACACACACACACACACACACACACAGCAGCCCAATGCACCATGGGGGAGGAGGTGAGGGCACACACACACACACACACACACACACACACAGCAGCCCAATGCACCATGGGGGAGGAGGTGAGGGCACACACACACACACACACTAGGGTTGGGTGACGATACGAATCTATCGTCAATCGCGAATGTACGAGTCCAATCGCCGAATATTTTTATTAGGCGATTTTTCGGGGCGATTATTTTCTTTTGCAAAATATTAGCCCAATTAACCTGTAAAGTGTGAGCAACATGTGAATCAATTTGGGCCAGCAAAGTAGTAACAGCGGCCGGGTGGAAAACCCCTCCTCCCGTTATAATGCTCCCAGTCCCCGCACCGCAGCATCGGGGAACACTCTGGCAGCCAGAGTAAAGGCTGGGAGGGACCGAGCCGAGGGAGGCTACTGTACTGTAGCCTACATGTTGTTTATGCTCCGGAGTCCAGACCCATGCAGTTTAATAATATACAGTCACAACAGAATGCACACTGCTGTCTCGTGTCTCATCACAATCCCAATGCGCCACCCGTGAAGTCGGGGGAAAATAAAAAACAGGCTGCTAGTGTTAGTGTAGGCTCGGGGATCGTTAGCTTAGCGCTTAGCTTAGCGTGTAGCTACTGATTCAACCCACTGATTGAACTTCATCTCCGCCTGTAATCTAGGTTATTTTTTTATTGACAACGTGAACGAACCCCGACACCAGCGCTGCAAAAATAGACAGATCTACAAGCTCTCAACGCGTAGCGAACGGCGCTGCAAAAACAGGCAGGACGCGATGCCTTGAGAGCTTGCGGATCAGCAGCAGCGCTCCGAGCCTCCGACGGTGCGGGGAGGCAAGAGTTCTCCGGGGAGGAGGAGAAGTTACCAGGGCAGGCTACATGTTGATGCGGCTAACAACACTGTCACCAGCCAGTGGTTGTGATGTTAGCTTGGCTTGCAGCTGCTTGCCCGTTCCAACTTCACTTCATCTCCACCTGTAACTTATTTTTTATTTTGTTACCCTGGCTGCGCAGCTGCGCACTGCGCTGCAAAAATAGACGGATCTACAAGCTCTCAACGCGTAGCGAACGGCGCTGCAAAAACAGGCAGGACGCGGCGCCTTGAGAGCTTGTAGATCTGGCTTTTTTGCGACCTGTAGTGAGCTGTTCTCACTTTACTTTTATGACACGAATATATCGTCCATCGGCGATTTTTGGACAGACGATGGGCGATTGAAAAAGATTGGCATATCGCCCAACCTTAACACACACACACACACACACACACAGCAGCCCAATGCACCATGGGGGAGGAGGTGAGGGCACACACACACACACACACACACACACACACACACACACACAGCAGCCCAATGCACCATGGGGGAGGAGGTGAGAAACAGAGATCTCTGCCCTATCAAATATCATGGTAAATGGTAAATGGTGCATTTATATAGCGCCTTTATCCAAGGCGCTTTACAGAGATTGTGCATTACATTCACCCATTCACACACACATTCATACACCGATGGCAGCGGAAACCATGCAAGGCACAAACTAGCACACCGGGAGCAATTTGGGGTTCAGTGTCTTGCTCAAGGACACTTCGACAGTAACTCTGGGGGAGCCCTGGTTCGAACTGGCAACCTCACGGTTACCATCCAGCCACTCTACCCCTGAGCCACCGCCGCCGATGTCACCTGCTGACGTCATGGATGACATCACTGTCCTCACCTTGGTGTTTCCTGTTCCTTGGTTTGGTGTTCTTCCAGGTCAGCAGCAAAGGGGCGGGGCCGGAGGCGGAGGAGGAATGGGGCGGGGCCGCGGCAGGAGAGACAACGACCTGATTGGCCAGACCGTCCGTATCTCACAGGGACCGTACAAAGGTGAGCCCTGATTGGCCAGAATGTACAAAGACATTGCTACATAAGGTGGTCCCTTATTGGCCAACATGTGATTGGTTAGCCGATTAGCTCGTTTATGATGTACATTTTCCCTTCAATGGTGTTTAATGTGAATGAGTGCATAGCCACTATAATGTAATGTTGTGCCTACATTTCCCAGAGTGCATAGCCACTATAATGTAATGTTGTGCCTACATTTCCCAGAGTGCATAGCCACTATAATGTAATGTTGTGCCTACATTTCCCAGAGTGCATAGCCACTATAATGTAATGCTGTGCCTACATTTCCCAGGGTACATTGGTGTGGTGAAGGACGCCACGGAGTCCACAGCCAGGGTGGAGCTTCACTCCACCTGCCAGACCATCTCCGTGGACCGGCAGCGACTCACCACCATGTACGTAAAGGGTTAAACCTACTGACCACCATGTAGGCTTAAACGTACTGCTGACCCCTTTGTGGTGTTTTAAAGCATCATGTTATACTGTAGCTGTTGGAAAATAGCAGATCTACAAGCTCGTAGCACGGCACCGAGTGCTGTGCTACGAGCTTGTAGATCAACAACACAGCCTTGACGTTAAGCTGTGTGTGTGTGTTCAACAACACAGCCATGACGTTAAGCTGTGTGTGTGTGTGTGTGTGTTCAACAACACAGCCATGACGTTAAGCTGTGTGTTCAACAACACAGCCATGACGTTAAGCTGTGTGTGTGTTAAACAACACAGCCATGACGTTAAGCTGTGTGTGTGTTAAACAACACAGCCATGACGTTAAGCTGTGTGTGTGTTCAACAACACAGCCATGACGTTAAGATGTGTGTGTGTTCAACAACACAGCCATGACGTTAAGCTGTATGTGTTCAACAACACAGCCATGACGTTAAGCTGTGTGTGTGTTCAACAACACAGCCATGACGTTAAGCTGTATGTGTTCAACAACACAGCCATGACGTTAAGCTGTGTGTGTGTTCAACAACACAGCCATGACGTTAAGCTGTGTGTGTTTAACAACACAGCCATGACGTTAAGCTGTGTGTGTGTTCAACAACACAGCCATGACGTTAAGCTGTGTGTGTTCAACAACACAGCCATGACGTTAAGCTGTGTGTGTGTTCAACAACACAGCCATGACGTTAAGCTGTGTGTGTGTGTGTTCAACAACACAGCCATGACGTTAAGCTGTGTGTGTGTTCAACAACACAGCCATGACGTTAAGCTGTGTGTGTGTGTGTTCAACAACACAGCCATGACGTTAAGCTGTGTGTGTGTTCAACAACACAGCCATGACGTTAAGCTGTGTGTGTGTGTGTGTGTGTGTGTGTGTGTGTGTGTGTGTGTGTGTGTGTGTGTTCAACAACACAGCCATGCCGTTAAGCTGTGTGTTCAACAACACAGCCATGACGTTAAGCTGTGTGTGTGTGTGTGTGTGTGTTCAACAACACAGCCATGCCGTTAAGCTGTGTGTGTTCAACAACACAGACATGACGTTAAGCTGTGTGTGTGTTCAACACAGCCTTGACGTTAAGCTGTGTGTGTGTGTTCAACAACACAGCCTTGACGTTAAGCTGTGTGTGTTCAACAACACAGACATGACGTTAAGCTGTGTGTGTGTTCAACAACACAGCCTTGACGTTAAGCTGTGTGTGTTCAACAACACAGACATGACGTTAAGCTGTGTGTGTGTTCAACACAGCCTTGACGTTAAGCTGTGTGTGTGTGTTCAACAACACAGCCATGACGTTAAGCTGTGTGTGTGTGTTCAACAACACAGCCATGACGTTAAGCTGTGTGTGTGTGTTCAACAACACAGCCTTGACGTTAAGCTGTGTGTGTGTGTTCAACAACACAGCCTTGACGTTAAGCTGTGTGTGTGTGTTCAACAACACAGCCATGACGTTAAGCTGTGTGTGTGTGTGTTCAACAACACAGCCTTGACGTTAAGCTGTGTGTGTGTTCAACAACACAGCCATGACGTTAAGCTGTATGTGTTCAACAACACAGCCTTGACGTTAAGCTGTGTGTGTGTGTGTGTGTGTGTGTGTGTGTGTGTGTGTGTGTGTGTGTGTGTGTGTGTGTGTGTGTGTGTGTGTGTGTGTGTGTGTGTGTGTGTGTGTGTGTGTGTGTGTGTGTGTGTGTGTGTGTGTGTGTGTGTGTGTGTGTGTGTGTGTGTGTGTGTTCAACAACACAGCCATGACGTTAAGCTGTGTGTGTGTGTTCAACAACACAGCCATGACGTTAAGCTGTGTGTGTGTTCAACAACACAGCCATGACGTTAAGCTGTGTGTGCTCAACAACACAGCCTTGACGTTAAGCTGTGTGTGTGTGTGTGTGTTCAACAACACAGCCATGACGTTAAGCTGTGTGTGTGTGTTCAACAACACAGCCATGACGTTAAGCTGTGTGTGTGTTCAACAACACAGCCATGACGTTAAGCTGTGTGTGCTCAACAACACAGCCACACAAAATAACTGACAGCTCTGCGGTGCCGAAAGCTTGACCTTCATAGCAACGGTTGCTAAACGATTTGGATCGACCTGATTGGACAATTGCTTTATGGGGCGGGCTTTAGACTAGAAGGGCTAATACGTTCATGGTCTTCATTCGCTAAACGTGTGTGTGTGTGTGTGTGTGTGTGTGTGTGTGTGTGTGTGTGTGTGTGTGTGTGTGTGTGTGTGTGTGTGTGTGTGTGTGTGTGTGTGTGTGTGTGTGTGTGTGTGTGTGTGTGTGTCTGTGTCTGTGTCTGTGTCTGTGTGTGTGTGTGTGTGTGTGTGTCTCTCCAGGGGAGCTAAGAGGCACAGTGGCATGACGTCGACTCACGGACGCACCCCGATGTACGGCTCCCAGACGCCCATGTATGGAACAGGCTCCAGAACGCCCATGTACGGATCCCAGACCCCCATACACGAAGGTAAGACCCGTGTGTGTGCCTTTGTAGATCCACTATTAATAAAGGGTAAACGTGTTCATGGGCTCGACGCGGTCGCCTAAACCCCTTGATCTCTTTGACCTTTTGACCCCAAAGCAGGAAGTCGTACGCCTCACTACGGCTCGCAGACGCCCATCCATGACGGGAGCCGAACGCCTGGGCAGAGTGGAGCCTGGGACCCCAACAACCCCAACACCCCCTCTAGGTACACACACACACACACACAGCCTGGGACCCCAACAACCCCAACACCCCCTCTAGGTACACACACACACACACACACACACACACACACACACACACACACAGCCTGGGACCCCAACAACCCCAACACCCCCTCTAGGTACACACACACACACACACACACACACACACACACACACAGCCTGGGACCCCAATAACCCCAACACCCCCTCTAGGTACACACACACACACACACACACACACAGCCTGGGACCCCAATAACCCCAACACCCCCTCTAGGTACACACACACACACACAGCCTGGGACCCCAATAACCCCAACACCCCCTCTAGGTACACACACACACACACACACAGCCTGGGACCCCAACAACCCCAACACCCCCTCTAGGTACACACACACACACACACACACACACACACACAGCCTGGGACCCCAACAACCCCAACACCCCCTCTAGGTACACACACACACACACACACAGCCTGGGACCCCAATAACCCCAACACCCCCTCTAGGTACACACACACACACACACACACAGCCTGGGACCCCAACAACCCCAACACCCCCTCTAGGTACACACACACACACACACACACACACACACACAGCCTGGGACCCCAATAACCCCAACACCCCATCTAGGTACACACACACACACACACACAGCCTGGGACCCCAACACCCCCTCTAGGTACACACACACACACACACACACACAGCCTGGGTCCCCAATAACCCCAACACCCCCTCTAGGTACACACACAGACACACACGCACACACACAGAAACACACACACACACACAGCCTGGGACCCCAACACCCCCTCTAGGTGTACATAAACACACACACAGCCTGGGACCCCAACACCCCCTCTAGGTACACACACACACACACAGCCTGGGTCCCCAATAACCCCAACACCCCCTCTAGGTACACACACAGACACACACGCACACACACAGAAACACACACACACACACAGCCTGGGACCCCAACACCCCCTCTAGGTGTACATAAACACACACACAGCCTGGGACCCCAACACCCCCTCTAGGTGTACATAAACACACACACAGCCTGGGACCCCAACACCCCCTCTAGGTACACACACACACACAGCCTGGGACCCCAACACCCCCTCTAGGTGTACATAAACACACACACAGCCTAGGACCCCAACACCCCCTCTAGGTGTACATAAACACACACACAGCCTGGGACCCCAACACCCCCTCTAGGTACACACACACACACAGCCTGGGACCCCAACACCCCCTCTAGGTACACACACACACACAGCCTGGGACCCCAACACCCCCTCTAGGTGTACATAAACACACACACAGCCTAGGACCCCAACACCCCCTCTAGGTACACACACACACACAGCCTAGGACCCCAACACCCCCTCTAGGTGTACATAAACACACACACAGCCTGGGACCCCAACACCCCCTCTAGGTACACACACACACACAGCCTGGGACCCCAACACCCCCTCTAGGTGTACATAAACACACACACAGCCTGGGACCCCAACACCCCCTCTAGGTACACACACACACACAGCCTAGGACCCCAACACCCCCTCTAGGTGTACATAAACACACACACAGCCTGGGACCCCAACACCCCCTCTAGGTACACACACACACACAGCCTGGGACCCCAACACCCCCTCTAGGTGTACATAAACACACACACAGCCTGGGACCCCAACACCCCCTCTAGGTACACACACACACACAGCCTAGGACCCCAACACCCCCTCTAGGTACACACACACACACAGCCTGGGACCCCAACACCCCCTCTAGGTGTACATAAACACACACACAGCCTGGGACCCCAACACCCCCTCTAGGTACACACACACACACAGCCTGGGACCCCAACACCCCCTCTAGGTGTACATAAACACACACACAGCCTAGGACCCCAACACCCCCTCTAGGTACACACACACACACAGCCTGGGACCCCAACACCCCCTCTAGGTACACACACACACACAGCCTGGGACCCCAACACCCCCTCTAGGTACACACACACACACAGCCTGGGACCCCAACACCCCCTCTAGGTGTACATAAACACACACACAGCCTGGGACCCCAACACCCCCTCTAGGTGTACATAAACACACACACAGCCTGGGACCCCAACACCCCCTCTAGGTACACACACACACACAGCCTAGGACCCCAACACCCCCTCTAGGTGTACATAAACACACACACAGCCTAGGACCCCAACACCCCCTCTAGGTACACACACACACACAGCCTGGGACCCCAACACCCCCTCTAGGTGTACATAAACACACACACAGCCTAGGACCCCAACACCCCCTCTAGGTACACACACACACACACAGCCTAGGACCCCAACACCCCCTCTAGGTGTACATAAACACACACACACACACACACACACACACACACACACACACACAGCCTAGGACCCCAACACCCCCTCTAGGTGTACATAAACACACACACAGCCTGGGACCCCAACACCCCCTCTAGGTACACACACACACACAGCCTAGGACCCCAACACCCCCTCTAGGTGTACATAAACACACACACAGCCTGGGACCCCAACACCCCCTCTAGGTGTACATAAACACACACACAGCCTAGGACCCCAACACCCCCTCTAGGTGTACATAAACACACACACACACACACACAGCCTGGGACCCCAACACCCCCTCTAGGTGTACATAAACACACACACACACACACACACACACACACACACACACACAGCCTAGGACCCCAACACCCCCTCTAGGTGTACATAAACACACACACAGCCTGGGACCCCAACACCCCCTCTAGGTACACACACACACACACACACACACACACACACACACACACAGCCTAGGACCCCAACACCCCCTCTAGGTGTACATAAACACACACACAGCCTGTGGCCAATGAGGTCGCTCCACCCAACTGCAGTGGCCAATGAGGTCGCTCCAACCAACTGCAGTGGCCAATGAGGTCGCTCCAACCAACTGCAGTGGCCAATGAGGTCGCTCCACCCAACTGCAGCGGCCAATGAGGTCGCTCCAACCAACTGCAGTGGCCAATGAGGTCGCTCCACCCAACTGCAGAGGCCAATGAGGTCGCTCCACCCAACTGCAGAGGCCAATGACTCGTCTATATATTTTTTAATATCTATGATTCCAGGAACGATGAGGAGTACGACTTCGGCTACGATGACGAGCCGTCCCCGTCGCCCCAGGCCTACAGCGGGACCCCCAACCCACAGACCCCCGGCTACCCCGAGGTCCCCTCGCCACAGGTTAACCCCCAGTACCAGCCGCAGACCCCCGGCACCCCCGCCATGTGAGTACTGACCGCACGCACGCACACACATACACACACACACGCACACATACACACGCACACACACACCACCAGAATTATTATTATTGGCGGGCCTTGATGCCGTCGTAATGACTTTTTACGCTTGCTGAAAATAGCAGATCTACAAGCTCACAACGCGTCGCACTGCGACACGTTGTGAGCTTGTAGATCTGCTATTTTCCAGCATGCAACCAAGTGTAAAATGACTTCTACTGGATCTCTTGTCCACTAGTCCCTTCCTAACATTTTAGTCTAGTTTTCATTTGTTGACGAAATTGTCAGTGTTTTTTAGTTTTAGTCATCATAGCTTAGTTTTCATTTAGTTTTCGTCAGTGGAAAAGGGCAGACGAACATTCTTCATCTTAGTTTTAGTCGACTGAATCCACACTGCCCTCAACAGCGCCTCTCTGTGGTGTGTTGCCACCAAAATGTGGAACACCCTACCAACGGTCATTAAGACACGTGAATCCCTTGACTCCTTCAAAACCTCTCTGGGCACCTACGGACGGCTGCGATTCCTTCAAAACCTCTCTGGGCACCTACGGACGGCTGCGATTCCTTCAAAACCTCTCTGGGCACCTACGGACGGCTGCGATTCCTTCAAAACCTCTCTGGGCACCTACGGACGGCTGCAATTCCAAACTGGCCCCCATAAAATATGAATCCCCCCTTTCCCCCTCACTGTATATGTTTGTTTTCCCTTTTTACCTCCTTTATGATTAATTCCTGTTCTGTTCTTTGGCTTTATAGAAGTGTCTATTTGTACGTCTCTAAATGTTTTGATGAATTGAACAAGGCGGACCCTCTTGTAAAAGTGTGATGCTTTATGGTGTCGTCCACTCACAGTTAACAGTTTGCAGAATTACACTCAATACAAAAACTGTTAACACCCCATTCGCCCAGGACGAAGTTCACCGTCCTTTCTATTAGTAACACCCAACGCCCCGGACGAAGTTCACCGTCCTTTCTATTAGTAACACCCAACGCCCAGGACGAAGTTCACCGTCCTTTCTATTAGTAACACCCAACGCCCCGGACGAAGTTCACCGTCCTTTCTATTAGTAACACCCAACGCCCAGGACGAAGTTCACCGTCCTTTCTATTAGTAACACCCAACGCCCAGGACGAAGTTCACCGTCCTTTATATTAGTAACACCCAACGCCCCGGACGAAGTTCACCGTCCTTTCTATTAGTAACACCCAACGCCCAGGACGAAGTTCACCGTCCTTTCTATTAGTAACACCCAACGCCCAGGACGAAGTTCACCGTCCTTTCTATTAGTAACACCCAACGCCCCGGACGAAGTTCACCGTCCTTTCTATTAGTAACACCCAACGCCCAGGACGAAGTTCACCGTCCTTTCTATTAGTAACACCCAACGCCCCGGACGAAGTTTTATCCAAAATACAAAGTTTATTGATTGATATGAAAACCAATCGCATCGCTCCACAGCCTGTTGCGCAATCCTCGATGTTGCGCAACAGGCGCAACCCCCCGGTTTAGCCGACGAGAACGAAAATCTTAAAACGTTAACTCTTGATCTAAATCATCCCGTCCAAGTGTCAGGCGGCCCACCGCGGTCCCGTCGCTAGTCGCGGTAGAATTAATCATGCCTCCCGTTGTTGTCGATCGCCTCTAGAGTGTTTTGGCTACATTTAGCTGCTCCATATAACGTATAACATCCGGTCCGTCGGTAAAAGCCGCTGCTATAAATCGCTGGGCTCTGATTTAATGGATTAAATAACCCCGGGCAGTCGGAGTCTTAATAAATACTTACTGAATGTCCAACGCTGCCCCCCTGTGGTGTGTTCCAGGTACAACACGGAGCAGTACTCCCCCTACGCTGCCCCCTCCCCTCAGGGCTCCTACCAGCCCAGTCCCAGTCCTCAGAGCTACCACCAGGTGGCGCCCTCACCCGTGGGGTACCAGAACACACACTCGCCTGCCAGCTACCACCCTACGCCTTCTCCCATGGCCTATCAGGTAAGAGCTACCACCCTATTGGCCTGTCAGGTAAGAGGTACCACCCTATTGGCCTGTCAGGTAAGAGCTACCACCCTATTGGCCTGTCAGGTAACGGCTACCATCCTACTGGCCTATCACATAACAGCTACCACCCTACGCCTTCTCCCATGGCCTATCGGGTAAGAGCTACCACAGATGTAGGCACGATCTGTGCCTCATTTTCACGATATTTCAAAAATAGCAGACCTAGTAGATCGAGTGGTGCGCTACGAGCTTGTAGATCTGCTATTTTTCAGTAGCTAAAGTATAACATAATGCTTAGTTAAAACACCAACGGGTTCCCGTACAGAATGTGTTAAAGGTATTTTTCCCCTGTGTGTCTGTCGGGTCCAGGCCAGCCCCAGCCCCAGCCCGGTGGGCTACAGCCCCATGACCCCTGGAGCGCCCTCTCCTGGTGGCTACAACCCTCACACGCCGGGCTCCAACATCGAGCAAGGCAGCAGCGACTGGGTTACAACCGACATCCTCGTCAAGGTCAAAGACTCCTTCAATGACCTGGTGGGCCAGACCGGGGTCATCCGCTCTGTCACGGTGAGACGCAGTGCACGCACACACACACACACACACACACACGCACCACCTAGGATCTTGATTCAGGGACATTATCCCTTACATAAAGGAGGTGAATTATCTCCCTACAACGACCACCTAGCCAGACATTATCCCTCACATAAAGGAGGTGAATTATCTCCCTACAACGACCACCTAGCCAGACATTATCCCTTACATAAAGGAGGTGAATTATCTCCCTACAACGACCACCTAGCCAGACATTATCCCTCACATAAAGGAGGTGAATTATCTCCCTACAACGACCACCTAGCTAGACATTATCCCTTACATAAAGGAGGTGAATTATCTCCCTACAACGACCACCTAGCCAGACATTATCCCTCACATAAAGGAGGTGAATTATCTCCCTACAACGACCACCTAGCCAGACATTATCCCTTACATAAAGGAGGTGAATTATCTCCCTATAACGACCACCTAGCCAGACATTATCCCTTACATAAAGGAGGTGAATTATCTCCTACAACGACCACCTAGCCAGACATTATCCCTTACATAAAGGAGGTGAATTATCTCCTACAACGACCACCTAGCCAGACATTATCCCTTACATAAAGGAGGTGAATTATCTCCCTACAACGACCACCTAGCCAGACATTATCCCTCACATAAAGGAGGTGAATTATCTCCTACAACGACCACCTAGCCAGACATTATCCCTCACATAAAGGAGGTGAATTATCTCCCTACAACGACCACCTAGCTAGACATTATCCCTCACATAAAGGAGGTGAATTATCTCCCTACAACGACCACCTAGCCAGACATTATCCCTTACATAAAGGAGGTGAATTATCTCCTACAACGACCACCTAGCCAGACATTATCCCTTACATAAAGGAGGTGAATTATTTCCCTACAACGACCACCTAGCCAGACATTATCCCTCACATAAAGGAGGTGAATTATCTCCCTACAACGACCACCTAGCCAGACATTATCCCTTACATAACTCCAGTTCTAGACCACGTAGGATCTTGATTCTGGCTAATCATTTTCAAGGATGAGGAATACAAGGATGAGGAATACACTGGTACTATTTAGATTTGACCTGTGACCATTGCAGCCATTTTTCAAAATGGCCACCAACCTGCTGTTATTTTACCAATAACTCCACTTCTAGACAATTTAGAATCTTTATTCTGGTGACTAATCATACATTTAGAATAATTAAACCATGATGTTCTCCCCCCCCCCCCCCCCCCCTCAGGGAGGGATGTGTTCAGTGTTTATGCAGGAATCAGAGAAGGTTGTCAGTCTGAGCAGCGAACACCTGGAGCCCATCACCCCCACTAAGAACAACAAGGTACACACACACACACACACACCTGGAGCCCATCACCCGCACTAAGAACAACAACACACACACACTAGGGCATTCACTAAAAAATCGATTTATCGATTTCATTAACACAAGTCCATTCAGATTAGGAGGAGTCGAAAGTTGAAAAAAAAGAAGAAAAAAAAAAAAGTTTATCCCATATCATATTTTTTGCTCTGTGTGCGTGCGTACAGAATTCAAACTGTAGCATTGATTATTGTCACGGACAGAAGTCAATCCTTGGTTTCTGTTGTGTTTGAACAATAATAGCAATTCAAAACAGAACCTCCAGTCGCTGTCATAAGAACGGGAGGTGCGCTCATGAACACGGCAGCAGAGCCTATTTGTGCACGGCTGCACGCACACCTGCAGCCCATCAAGAATAATTTATGCTTCGTCCCGTGATGGTGTCGCGCACGCAGACCTCTACGCTCACAAGTCACAACAGTCGCATCTGCGATGCGATGTGAGCTTGTATATCAGCTGTTCTCTGTGCGCAACACTGTTGGGAATTGATTACATGAAACAGTCACCCGTGGGCCCAGTCCCAATGTTTGTAAACAAATAATTGGTCTATTAGTTTGCATTGCATTCAGAAGTTCAGAACGCGCCCTTAATTAAAAACCAACTGCAGCTGTGTATGTGGCTCTCAGCGCGCGGTGTCCCACTATTGACTGGCTGAATTTGAAGTTTGAACTGTGCTGCGTCAGAGAAGTAACAGATAGAAGCGCGCAAACTTTATCCCCAAACGATATCCCCCTCACCTCCATGCTGGAAATAAAACGTCTGGCTTTCCGAGGCTACATCCGTGCTGACGCAATGACTCCTGTTTCTGGTTTAGCTTTACGCGCAGGGCACTGCCACTAGTGTTAATGTTATATTTTGTATTGTGTACTTCTCGGGCCGCTGTGCTGCGCTGTGCTGCTGCGCTGCTGCTGCTGCGCTGTGTGCCAATGATGCCCCCTCTCCTGTTGTGTTCTCTTTTCTGGTCTGTGTACCAGTGTGCGACGCACACACTGTTTAGTATTTACTATTATAGATTTATGTTTTGATAATCAGCGCTTTGCCATATAGATGATACATACACTGTGCCATATTGGAGAGGCCACTGTGTGCGCAGTGCTTTGTTTGACGGGCTCCGTATTGCGCGCACCTCCACCCGCCCCTGTTGAGCGCGCGCACCTCCACCCCCCCCCCCCCCCTCCACCCCCCCCCCCCCGTCATACAAAACGATAAATCGACTCAACTTCGACTTTACTGTCTGACAAGTCGACTTGGAAAAATCTCAAGTCGTTAATGCGCTAACACACACACACACACACACACACACACACACACACACACACACACACACACACACACACACACACACACACACACACACACACACACACACACACACACACACACACACACACACACACACACACACACACACACACACACGCACATAACATAAAATAAAGTATATACAGTTGGAGGTACAGCATCGTGTAAACATAAAGTATATACAGTTGGAGGTACAGCATCGTGTAAACATAAAATAAAGTATATACAGTTGGAGGTACAGCATCGTGTAAACATAAAATAAAGTATATACAGTTGGAGGTACAGCATCGTGTAAACATAAAATAAAGTATATACAGTTGGAGGTACAGCATCGTGTAAACATAAAATAAAGTATATACAGTTGGAGGTACAGCATCGTGTAAACATAAAATAAAGTATATACAGTTGGAGGTACAGCATCGTGTAAACATAAAATAAAGTATATACAGTTGGAGGTACAGCATCGTGTAAACATAAAGTATATACAGTTGGAGGTACAGCATCGTGTAAACATAAAGTATATACAGTTGGAGGTACAGCATCGTGTAAACATAAAGTATATACAGTTGGAGGTACAGCATCGTGTAAACATAAAATAAAGTATATACAGTTGGAGGTACAGCATCGTGTAAACATAAAATAAAGTATATACAGTTGGAGGTACAGCATCGTGTAAACATAAAATAAAGTATATACAGTTGGAGGTACAGCATCGTGTAAACATAAAATAAAGTATATACAGTTGGAGGTACAGCATCGTGTAAACATAAAATAAAGTATATACAGTTGGAGGTACAGCATCGTGTAAACATAAAATAAAGTATATACAGTTGGAGGTACAGCATCGTGTAAACATAAAATAAAGTATATACAGTTGGAGGTACAGCATCGTGTAAACATAAAATAAAGTATATACAGTTGGAGGTACAGCATCGTGTAAACATAAAATAAAGTATATACAGTTGGAGGTACAGCATTGTGTAAACATAAAATAAAGTATATACAGTTGGAGGTACAGCATCGTGTAAACATAAAGTATATACAGTTGGAGGTACAGCATCGTGTAAACATAAAGTATATACAGTTGGAGGTACAGCATCGTGTAAACATAAAGTATATACAGTTGGAGGTACAGCATCGTGTAAACATAAAGTATATACAGTTGGAGGTACAGCATCGTGTAAACATAAAGTATATACAGTTGGAGGTACAGCATCGTGTAAACATAAAATAAAGTATATACAGTTGGAGGTACAGCATCGTGTAAACATAAAGTATATACAGTTGGAGGTACAGCATCGTGTAAACATAAAGTATATACAGTTGGAGGTACAGCATCGTGTAAACATAAAGTATATACAGTTGGAGGTACAGCATCGTGTAAACATAAAGTATATACAGTTGGAGGTACAGCATCGTGTAAACATAAAGTATATACAGTTGGAGGTACAGCATCGTGTAAACATAAAGTATATACAGTTGGAGGTACAGCATCGTGTAAACATAAAGTATATACAGTTGGAGGTACAGCATCGTGTAAACATAAAGTATATACAGTTGGAGGTACAGCATCGTGTAAACATAAAGTATATACAGTTGGAGGTACAGCATCGTGTAAACATAAAATAAAGTATATACAGTTGGAGGTACAGCATCGTGTAAACATAAAATAAAGTATATACAGTTGGAGGTACAGCATCGTGTAAACATAAAATAAAGTATATACAGTTGGAGGTACAGCATCGTGTAAACATAAAATAAAGTATATACAGTTGGAGGTACAGCATCGTGTAAACATAAAATAAAGTATATACAGTTGGAGGTACAGCATCGTGTAAACATAAAGTATATACAGTTGGAGGTACAGCATCGTGTAAACATAACATAAAGTATATACAGTTAGAGGTACAGCATCGTGTAAACATAAAGTATATACAGTTGGAGGTACAGCATTGTGTAAACATAAAGTATATACAGTTGGAGGTACAGTATTGCATCAACAGAGATATGTCACATTGCATCGTTATGTACATGTTATAACAGGGCATGAAGCTTTTTTTAAAACAAATAGCAGCAATTCTTTGCAGTCACTTTGAGAGAAGCATTTTTGTCAGGACTATAAGTGACCAGATTTGACTGAGAGCCATCGCGCAAATTCCAGCTTTTCACCAGAGGAGAAAACTTTTTTTCTTTTTTTTTCAAAATGAGTTAATAGCACAGAAAGACTCTTCACATACTAAAGCATGTCTGAAATAAGTGTTGGACATGTAAATATGAAATAAATGCTTAAACATGTAGCTATAGGTGTAATGTTAGAGACCACAGAAGACATGTAAATATGAAATAAATGCTTAAACGTGTAGTTAGGTGTAATGTTAGAGTCCACAGAAGACATGTAAATATGAAATAAATGCTTAAACGTTTAGCTAGGTGTAATGTTAGAGACCACAGAAGTGAACCTTTTCAAGCCTGTTTTCTCAACTCGCTGTTTCTCTGCAAGACATTACTCTATAAGCCATATCTCCAAAACTGGTGGGTCAAACTGAACAACCAATATGTCAATTTGAAGCTGTGATTCCCTGCTTTCACATGACATGAAAAAACGAAAATTAAAAAAACATCCAATGGCAGTCCCTCAGTCAAATTTAGTCACATTTAAATAGTATTCAGGAAACTCAGATTTAAGATCTGTTTAAAGGTCTCAGCTCTGTTTACATGTGAGATAGTAGTTCTTAGGGTGGTTGTATTCCATTGTTTACATACAGTAGTAGGTCTACTGGGTACAGATAGTAGTCCTTAGGGTGGTTGTATTCCATTGTTTACATACAGTAGTAGGTCTACTGGGTACAGATAGTAGTCCTTAGGGTGGTTGTATTCCATTGTTTACATACAGTAGTAGGTCTACTGGGTACAGATAGTAGTCCTTAGGGTGGTTGTATTCCATTCTTTACATACAGTAGTAGGTCTACTGGGTACAGATAGTAGTTCTTAGGGTGGTTGTATTCCATTGTTTACATACAGTAGTAGGTATACTTGGTACAGATAGTAGTTCTTAGGGTGGTTGTATTCCATTGTTTACATACAGTAGTAGGTCTACTGGGTACAGATAGTAGTCCTTAGGGTGGTTGTATTCCATTGTTTACATACAGTAGTAGGTCTACTGGGTACAGATAGTAGTCCTTAGGGTGGTTGTATTCCATTGTTTACATGTGGTCTACTGGGTACAGATAGTAGTCCTTAGGGTGGTTGTATTCCATTGTTTACATACAGTAGTAGGTCTACTGGGTACAGATAGTAGTTCTTAGGGTGGTTGTATTCCATTGTTTACATACAGTAGTAGGTCTACTGGGTACAGATAGTAGTCCTTAGGGTGGTTGTATTCCATTGTTTACATGTGGTCTACTGGGTACAGATAGTAGTCCTTAGGGTGGTTGTATTCCATTGTTTACATACAGTAGTAGGTCTACTGGGTACAGATAGTAGTCCTTAGGGTGGTTGTATTCCATTGTTTACATACAGTAGTAGGTCTACTGGGTACAGATAGTAGTCCTTAGGGTGGTTGTATTCCATTGTTTACATACAGTAGTAGGTCTACTGGGTACAGATAGTAGTCCTTAGGGTGGTTGTATTCCATTGTTTACATACAGTAGTAGGTCTACTGGGTACAGATAGTAGTCCTTAGGGTGGTTGTATTCCATTGTTTACATACAGTAGTAGGTCTACTTGGTACAGATAGTAGTCCTTAGGGTGGTTGTATTCCATTGTTTACATACAGTAGTAGGTCTACTGGGTACAGATAGTAGTTCTTAGGGTGGTTGTATTCCATTGTTTACATACAGTAGTAGGTCTACTGGGTACAGATAGTAGTCCTTAGGGTGGTTGTATTCCATTGTTTACATACAGTAGTAGGTCTACTGGGTACAGATAGTAGTCCTTAGGGTGGTTGTATTCCATTGTTTACATACAGTAGTAGGTCTACTGGGTACAGATAGTAGTCCTTAGGGTGGTTGTATTCCATTGTTTACATACAGTAGTAGGTCTACTGGGTACAGATAGTAGTCCTTAGGGTGGTTGTATTCCATTGTTTACATACAGTAGTAGGTCTACTGGGTACAGATAGTAGTCCTTAGGGTGGTTGTATTCCATTGTTTACATACAGTAGTAGGTCTACTGGGTACAGATAGTAGTCCTTAGGGTGGTTGTATTCCATTGTTTACATACAGTAGTAGGTCTACTGGGTACAGATAGTAGTCCTTAGGGTGGTTGTATTCCATTGTTTACATACAGTAGTAGGTCTACTGAGTACAGATAGTAGTCCTTAGGGTGGTTGTATTCCATTGTTTACATACAGTAGTAGGTCTACTGGGTACAGATAGTAGTCCTTAGGGTGGTTGTATTCCATTGTTTACATACAGTAGTAGGTCTACTGGGTACAGATAGTAGTCCTTAGGGTGGTTGTATTCCATTGTTTACATACAGCAGTAGGTCTACTGGGTACAGATAGTAGTCCTTAGGGTGGTTGTATTCTATTGTTTACATACAGTAGTAGGTCTACTGGGTACAGATAGTAGTTCTTAGGGTGGTTGTATTCCATTGTTTACATACAGTAGTAGGTCTACTGGGTACAGATAGTAGTCCTTAGGGTGGTTGTATTCTATTGTTTACATACAGTAGTAGGTCTACTGGGTACAGATAGTAGTTCTTAGGGTGGTTGTATTCCATTGTTTACATACAGTAGTAGGTCTACTGGGTACAGATAGTAGTCCTTAGGGTGGTTGTATTCCATTGTTTACATACAGTAGTAGGTCTACTGAGTACAGATAGTAGTCCTTAGGGTGGTTGTATTCCATTGTTTACATACAGTAGTAGGTCTACTGGGTACAGATAGTAGTCCTTAGGGTGGTTGTATTCCATTGTTTACATACAGTAGTAGGTCTACTGGGTACAGATAGTAGTCCTTAGGGTGGTTGTATTCCATTGTTTACATACAGTAGTAGGTCTACTGGGTACAGATAGTAGTCCTTAGGGTGGTTGTATTCCATTGTTTACATGTGGTCTACTGGGTACAGATAGTAGTCCTTAGGGTGGTTGTATTCCATTGTTTACATGTGGTCTACTGGGTACAGATAGTAGTCCTTAGGGTGGTTGTATTCCATTGTTTACATACAGTAGTAGGTCTACTGGGTACAGATAGTAGTCCTTAGGGTGGTTGTATTCCATTGTTTACATGTGGTCTACTGGGTACAGATAGTAGTCCTTAGGGTGGTTGTATTCCATTGTTTACATACAGTAGTAGGTCTACTGGGTACAGATAGTAGTCCTTAGGGTGGTTGTATTCCATTGTTTACATACAGTAGTAGGTCTACTGGGTACAGATAGTAGTCCTTAGGGTGGTTGTATTCCATTGTTTACATACAGTAGTAGGTCTACTGGGTACAGATAGTAGTCCTTAGGGTGGTTGTATTCCATTGTTTACATACAGTAGTAGGTCTACTGGGTACAGATAGTAGTCCTTAGGGTGGTTGTATTCCATTGTTTACATACAGTAGTAGGTCTACTGGGTACAGATAGTAGTCCTTAGGGTGGTTGTATTCCATTGTTTACATACAGTAGTAGGTCTACTGGGTACAGATAGTAGTCCTTAGGGTGGTTGTATTCCATTGTTTACATACAGTAGTAGGTCTACTGGGTACAGATAGTAGTCCTTAGGGTGGTTGTATTCCATTGTTTACATACAGTAGTAGGTCTACTGGGTACAGATAGTAGTCCTTAGGGTGGTTGTATTCCATTGTTTACATACAGTAGTAGGTCTACTGGGTACAGATAGTAGTCCTTAGGGTGGTTGTATTCCATTGTTTACATACAGTAGTAGGTCTACTGGGTACAGATAGTAGTCCTTAGGGTGGTTGTATTCCATTGTTTACATACAGTAGTAGGTCTACTGGGTACAGATAGTAGTCCTTAGGGTGGTTGTATTCCATTGTTTACATACAGTAGTAGGTCTACTGGGTACAGATAGTAGTTCTTAGGGTGGTTGTATTCCATTGTTTACATGTGGTCTACTGGGTACAGATAGTAGTCCTTAGGGTGGTTGTATTCCATTGTTTACATACAGTAGTAGGTCTACTGGGTACAGATAGTAGTCCTTAGGGTGGTTGTATTCCATTGTTTACATGTGGTCTACTGGGTACAGATAGTAGTCCTTAGGGTGGTTGTATTCCATTGTTTACATACAGTAGTAGGTCTACTGGGTACAGATAGTAGTCCTTAGGGTGGTTGTATTCCATTGTTTACATACAGTAGTAGGTCTACTGGGTACAGATAGTAGTCCTTAGGGTGGTTGTATTCCATTGTTTACATACAGTAGTAGGTCTACTGGGTACAGATAGTAGTCCTTAGGGTGGTTGTATTCCATTGTTTACATACAGTAGTAGGTCTACTGGGTACAGATAGTAGTCCTTAGGGTGGTTGTATTCCATTGTTTACATACAGTAGTAGGTCTACTGGGTACAGATAGTAGTCCTTAGGGTGGTTGTATTCCATTGTTTACATACAGTAGTAGGTCTACTGGGTACAGATAGTAGTCCTTAGGGTGGTTGTATTCCATTGTTTACATACAGTAGTAGGTCTACTGGGTACAGATAGTAGTCCTTAGGGTGGTTGTATTCCATTGTTTACATACAGTAGTAGGTCTACTGGGTACAGATAGTAGTCCTTAGGGTGGTTGTATTCCATTGTTTACATACAGTAGTAGGTCTACTGGGTACAGATAGTAGTCCTTAGGGTGGTTGTATTCCATTGTTTACATACAGTAGTAGGTCTACTGGGTACAGATAGTAGTCCTTAGGGTGGTTGTATTCCATTGTTTACATACAGTAGTAGGTCTACTGGGTACAGATAGTAGTCCTTAGGGTGGTTGTATTCCATTGTTTACATACAGTAGTAGGTCTACTGGGTACAGATAGTAGTTCTTAGGGTGGTTGTATTCCATTGTTTACATACAGTAGTAGGTCTACTGGGTACAGATAGTAGTCCTTAGGGTGGTTGTATTCCATTGTTTACATACAGTAGTAGGTCTACTGGGTACAGATAGTAGTCCTTAGGGTGGTTGTATTCCATTGTTTACATACAGTAGTAGGTCTACTGGGTACAGATAGTAGTCCTTAGGGTGGTTGTATTCCATTGTTTACATACAGTAGTAGGTCTACTGGGTACAGATAGTAGTTCTTAGGGTGGTTGTATTCCATTGTTTACATACAGTAGTAGGTCTACTGGGTACAGATAGTAGTCCTTAGGGTGGTTGTATTCCATTGTTTACATACAGTAGTAGGTCTACTGGGTACAGATAGTAGTTCTTAGGGTGGTTGTATTCCATTGTTTACATACAGTAGTAGGTCTACTGGGTACAGATAGTAGTCCTTAGGGTGGTTGTATTCCATTGTTTACATACAGTAGTAGGTCTACTGGGTACAGATAGTAGTTCTTAGGGTGGTTGTATTCCATTGTTTACATACAGTAGTAGGTCTACTGGGTACAGATAGTAGTCCTTAGGGTGGTTGTATTCCATTGTTTACATACAGTAGTAGGTCTACTGGGTACAGATAGTAGTCCTTAGGGTGGTTGTATTCCATTGTTTACATACAGTAGTAGGTCTACTGGGTACAGATAGTAGTCCTTAGGGTGGTTGTATTCCATTGTTTACATACAGTAGTAGGTCTACTGGGTACAGATAGTAGTTCTTAGGGTGGTTGTATTCCATTGTTTACATACAGTAGTAGGTCTACTGGGTACAGATAGTAGTCCTTAGGGTGGTTGTATTCCATTGTTTACATACAGTAGTAGGTCTACTGGGTACAGATAGTAGTTCTTAGGGTGGTTGTATTCCATTGTTTACATACAGTAGTAGGTCTACTGGGTACAGATAGTAGTCCTTAGGGTGGTTGTATTCCATTGTTTACATACAGTAGTAGGTCTACTGGGTACAGATAGTAGTCCTTAGGGTGGTTGTATTCCATTGTTTACATACAGTAGTAGGTCTACTGGGTACAGATAGTAGTCCTTAGGGTGGTTGTATTCCATTGTTTACATACAGTAGTAGGTCTACTGGGTACAGATAGTAGTCCTTAGGGTGGTTGTATTCCATTGTTTACATACAGTAGTAGGTCTACTGGGTACAGATAGTAGTTCTTAGGGTGGTTGTATTCCATTGTTTACATACAGTAGTAGGTCTACTGGGTACAGATAGTAGTTCTTAGGGTGGTTGTATTCCATTGTTTACATACAGTAGTAGGTCTACTGGGTACAGATAGTAGTCCTTAGGGTGGTTGTATTCCATTGTTTACATACAGTAGTAGGTCTACTGGGTACAGATAGTAGTTCTTAGGGTGGTTGTATTCCATAACCTTCTATTGTCACAACAGTTCTTGCTGCTGTTTTATTGTTTTGCACACCCTCACGTTGGGTGTGTCTAATCAGCCTCTCTCCCTCTCTCTCTGTGTCTCTATGTCTCTCTCTCTCTGTGTCTCTATGTCTCTCTCTCTCTCTGTGTCTCTGTCTCTCTCCCTCTCTCTCTCTGTGTCTCTGTCTCTCTCTCCCTCTCTCTCTCTCTGTCTGTCTGTCTCTCTCTCTGTCTGTCTGTCTCTCTCTCTCTCTCTCTCTCTCTCTCTCTCTCTCTCTCTCTCTCTCTCTCTCTCTCTCTCTCTCTCTCTCTCTCTCTCCCTCGCTCTCTCTCTCTCTCTCTCTCTCTCTCTCTATCTCTCTCTGTCTATCTCTCTCTCTCTCTTTGTCTCTCTCTCTCCCTCCCTCCCTCTCTGTGTCCATGTCTCTCTGTGTGTGTGTGTGTGTGTGTGTGTGTGTGTGTGTGTGTGTGTGTGTGTGTCTCCCTCCCTCCCTCTCTGCGTCTATGTCTCTCTCTCTGTGTGTCTCTCTCTCTCTCCCTCCCCCCCTCTCTCTCTCTCTCTCTCTCTGTGTGTCTATGTCTCTCTCTCTCCCTCCCCCTCTCTCTCTCTCTCTCTCTCTCTCTCTGTGTGTCTATGTCTCTCTCTCTCCCTCCCCCTCTCTCTCTCTCTCTCTCTCTCTCTCTCTCTCTCTCTCTCTCTGTGTCTATGTCTCTCTCTCTCCCTCCCCCTCTCTCTCTCTCTCTGTGTGTCTATGTCTCTCCCTCTCTGTGTGTCTATGTCTCTCTCTCTCCCTCCCCCCCCCCTCTCTCTCTCTCTCTCTCTCCCTCCCCCTCTCTCTCTCTCTCTCTCTCTGTGTGTCTGTCTCCAGGTGAAGGTGATTCTGGGCGAGGACCGGGAGGCCACAGGGATCCTCCTCAGTATCGATGGAGATGACGGCATCGTGCGGATGGAGCTGGACGACCAGCTGAAGATCCTCAACCTGAGGTTCCTGGGCCGGCTGGAGACCTGAGACACACACACACTGAGACGCACGCACACACACACACACACACACACTGAGACGCACACACACACAGAGACGCACACACACACACACTCACTGAGACGCACTCACACAGACGCACACACACACACACACACACACACACACACACACACACACACACACACACACACACACACTAGAGTTCTCAACGGGCCTGAACATTAAGGCCCGGCCAGATTTAAGGCCCTAAAACGTGCGGTCGGGTTTTGGGCAGAATTTGAACTCTTATCACAGTAAAAGTGAAACTCCAGTCAGCACCATCTTCACAATAGATACACACACACATACACACATCTTCACAATAGATACACACACATTTACACACACACACACATACACACACACATACACACACATCTTCACAATAGATACACACACATTTACACACACACATACACACACATCTTCACAATAGATACACACACATCTTCACAATAGATACACACACACCATCTTCACAATAGATACACACACACACACACACCATCTTCACAATAGATACACACACATAGGCCTGGCCCACACAGACACACACACAGAGACACACATACACACACACACATACACAAACGCACATGGACAGGAGGAACACACACAGGGTGTGGGTGTGTCGTGTGTGATGTCGTTTCTCATCGTTATTTTGAATGGATGAATCTTTCTTTCAGTTCTTTTATCTTTGTAATGTTAGTGACATGAACCTGTTTTAGTGACTTTTCCAAACCGTTCTAATTGTTATCATTTGTTTAGGGTTTATAGAAGAACCTCCTTTCTGTCTTCATGATAAACATCATGTCAATAAATAAACTGTGAAAATTAAATATTGGTCCTCGTGCTTCAGCTGTTGCTGTTTTAGACCAGTGGTTCTCCTTGAGGGAGTTCCAAGGGGTCCCCCTAGCAGCTAAATGATGATGATAATAAAGCTTTATTTGTAGAGCACCTTTCATGACATGAAATGCAGCTCAAAGTGCTTCACAGAGCAACGGAGAAAGAAAGAAAAGAAAAGCAAGGCATAAAACATTACAAATAACAGCAGTGATGCAATACAGTGAGGACATTAAAAGCGAGCAGGCCAGCTGTGGAAGACCTTAGGGGCGTTTGGGACATATTTAGACCTTAGGGGCGGTTTGGGACATATTTAGACCTTAGGGGCGGTTTGGGACATATTTAGACCTTAGGGGCGGTTTGGGCATATTTAGACCTTAGGGGCGGTTTGGGACATATTTAGACCTTAGGGGCGGTTTGGGACATATTTAGACCTTAGGGGCGGTTTGGGACATATTTAGACCTTAGGGGCGGTTTGGGCATATTTAGGCAGGCAGTCATGAAGGTAAGAAGGTTTGGGACATATTTAGGCAGGCAGTCATGAAGGTAAGAAGGTTTGGGACATATTTAGGCAGGCAGTCATGAAGGTAAGAAGGTTTGGGACATATTTAGGCAGGCAGTCATGAAGGTAAGAAGGTTTGGGACATATTTAGGCAGGCAGTCATGTAGGTAAGAAGGTTTGGGACATATTTAGACAGGCAGTCATGAAGGTAAGAAGGTTTGGGACATATTTAGGCAGGCAGTCATGTAGGTAAGAAGGTTTGGGACATATTTAGACAGGCAGTCATGAAGGTAAGAAGGTTTGGGACATATTTAGGCAGGCAGTCATGAAGGTAAGAAGGTTTGGGACATATTTAGGCAGGCAGTCATGAAGGTAAGAAGGTTTGGGACATATTTAGGCTGTCAGTCATGAAGGTAAGAAGGTTTGGGACATATTTAGGCAGGCAGTCATGTAGGTAAGAAGGTTTGGGACATGTTTAGACAGGCAGTCATGTAGGTAAGAAGGTTTGGGACATATTTAGGCAGGCAGTCATGTAGGTAGGAAGGTTTGGGACATATTTAGGCAGGCAGTCATGTAGGTAAGAAGGTTTGGGACATATTTAGGCAGGCAGTCATGTAGGTAAGAAGGTTTGGGACATATTTAGGCAGGCAGTCATGTAGGTAAGAAGGTTTGGGACATGTTTAGACAGGCAGTCATGTAGGTAAGAAGGTTTGGGACATATTTAGGCAGGCAGGCATGAAGGTAGGAAGGTTTGGGACATATTTAGGCAGGCAGGCATGAAGGTAGGAAGGTTTGGGACATGTTTAGACAGGCAGTCATGAAGGTAAGAAGGTTTGGGACATATTTAGGCTGTCAGTCACGAAGGTAAGAAGGTTTGGGACATATTTAGGCAGGCAGTCATGTAGGTAAGAAGGTTTGGGACATATTTAGACAGGCAGTCATGTAGGTAAGAAGGTTTGGGACATATTTAGGCAGGCAGGCATGAAGGTAGGAAGGTTTGGGACATGTTTAGACAGGCAGTCATGAAGGTAAGAAGGTTTGGGACATATTTAGGCTGTCAGTCATGAAGGTAAGAAGGTTTGGGACATATTTAGGCAGGCAGTCATGTAGGTAAGAAGGTTTGGGACATATTTAGACAGGCAGTCATGTAGGTAAGAAGGTTTGGGACATATTTAGGCAGGCAGGCATGAAGGTAGGAAGGTTTGGGACATGTTTAGACAGGCAGTCATGAAGGTAAGAAGGTTTGGGACATATTTAGGCTGTCAGTCATGAAGGTAAGAAGGTTTGGGACATATTTAGGCAGGCAGTCATGTAGGTAAGAAGGTTTGGGACATATTTAGACAGGCAGTCATGTAGGTAAGAAGGTTTGGGACATATTTAGGCAGGCAGTCATGTAGGTAAGAAGGTTTGGGACATATTTAGGCAGGCAGTCATGTAGGTAAGAAGGTTTGGGACATGTTTAGACAGGCAGTCATGAAGGTAGGAAGGTTTGGGACATATTTAGGCTGTCAGTCATGAAGGTAGGAAGGTTTGGGACATATTTAGGCAGGCAGTCATGTAGGTAAGACGGTTTGGGACATATTTAGGCAGGCAGTCATGTAGGTAAGACGGTTTGGGACATATTTAGGCAGGCAGTCATGAAGGTAAGAAGGTTTGGGACATATTTAGGCAGGCAGTCATGAAGGTAAGAAGGTTTGGGACATATTTAGGCAGGCAGTCATGAAGGTAAGAAGGTTTGGGACATATTTAGGCAGGCAGTCATGTAGGTAAGAAGGTTTGGGACATATTTAGGCAGGCAGTCATGAAGGTAAGAAGGTTTGGGACATATTTAGGCAGGCAGTCATGAAGGTAAGAAGGTTTGGGACATATTTAGGCAGGCAGTCATGAAGGTAAGAAGGTTTGGGACATATTTAGGCAGGCAGTCATGTAGGTAAGAAGGTTTGGGACATATTTAGACAGGCAGTCATGAAGGTAAGAAGGTTTGGGACATATTTAGGCAGGCAGTCATGAAGGTAAGAAGGTTTGGGACATATTTAGGCAGGCAGTCATGAAGGTAAGAAGGTTTGGGACATATTTAGGCTGTCAGTCATGAAGGTAAGAAGGTTTGGGACATATTTAGGCAGGCAGTCATGTAGGTAAGAAGGTTTGGGACATGTTTAGACAGGCAGTCATGTAGGTAAGAAGGTTTGGGACATATTTAGGCAGGCAGTCATGTAGGTAGGAAGGTTTGGGACATATTTAGGCAGGCAGTCATGTAGGTAAGAAGGTTTGGGACATATTTAGGCAGGCAGTCATGTAGGTAAGAAGGTTTGGGACATATTTAGGCAGGCAGTCATGTAGGTAAGAAGGTTTGGGACATGTTTAGACAGGCAGTCATGTAGGTAAGAAGGTTTGGGACATATTTAGGCAGGCAGGCATGAAGGTAGGAAGGTTTGGGACATATTTAGGCAGGCAGGCATGAAGGTAGGAAGGTTTGGGACATGTTTAGACAGGCAGTCATGAAGGTAAGAAGGTTTGGGACATATTTAGGCTGTCAGTCACGAAGGTAAGAAGGTTTGGGACATATTTAGGCAGGCAGTCATGTAGGTAAGAAGGTTTGGGACATATTTAGACAGGCAGTCATGTAGGTAAGAAGGTTTGGGACATATTTAGGCAGGCAGGCATGAAGGTAGGAAGGTTTGGGACATGTTTAGACAGGCAGTCATGAAGGTAAGAAGGTTTGGGACATATTTAGGCTGTCAGTCATGAAGGTAAGAAGGTTTGGGACATATTTAGGCAGGCAGTCATGTAGGTAAGAAGGTTTGGGACATATTTAGACAGGCAGTCATGTAGGTAAGAAGGTTTGGGACATATTTAGGCAGGCAGGCATGAAGGTAGGAAGGTTTGGGACATGTTTAGACAGGCAGTCATGAAGGTAAGAAGGTTTGGGACATATTTAGGCTGTCAGTCATGAAGGTAAGAAGGTTTGGGACATATTTAGGCAGGCAGTCATGTAGGTAAGAAGGTTTGGGACATATTTAGACAGGCAGTCATGTAGGTAAGAAGGTTTGGGACATATTTAGGCAGGCAGTCATGTAGGTAAGAAGGTTTGGGACATATTTAGGCAGGCAGTCATGTAGGTAAGAAGGTTTGGGACATGTTTAGACAGGCAGTCATGAAGGTAGGAAGGTTTGGGACATATTTAGGCTGTCAGTCATGAAGGTAGGAAGGTTTGGGACATATTTAGGCAGGCAGTCATGTAGGTAAGACGGTTTGGGACATATTTAGGCAGGCAGTCATGTAGGTAAGACGGTTTGGGACATATTTAGGCAGGCAGTCATGTAGGTAAGAAGGTTTGGGACATATTTAGGCAGGCAGTCATGTAGGTAGGAAGGTTTGGGACATATTTAGGCAGGCAGTCATGTAGGTAAGAAGGTTTGGGACATATTTAGGCAGGCAGTCATGTAGGTAAGAAGGTTTGGGACATATTTAGGCAGGCAGTCATGTAGGTAAGAAGGTTTGGGACATATTTAGGCAGGCAGTCATGTAGGTAAGAAGGTTTGGGACATATTTAGGCAGGCAGTCATGTAGGTAAGAAGGTTTGGGACATATTTAGGCAGGCAGTCATGTAGGTAAGAAGGTTTGGGACATATTTAGGCAGGCAGTCATGAAGGTAAGAAGGTTTGGGACATATTTAGGCAGGCAGTCATGAAGGTAAGAAGGTTTGGGACATATTTAGGCAGGCAGTCATGAAGGTAAGAAGGTTTGGGACATATTTAGGCAGGCAGTCATGTAGGTAAGAAGGTTTGGGACATATTTAGGCAGGCAGTCATGTAGGTAAGAAGGTTTGGGACATATTTAGGCAGGCAGTCATGTAGGTAAGAAGGTTTGGGACATATTTAGGCAGGCAGTCATGAAGGTAAGAAGGTTTGGGACATATTTAGGCAGGCAGTCATGAAGGTAAGAAGGTTTGGGACATATTTAGGCAGGCAGTCATGAAGGTAAGAAGGTTTGGGACATATTTAGGCTGTCAGTCATGAAGGTAAGAAGGTTTGGGACATATTTAGGCAGGCAGTCATGTAGGTAAGAAGGTTTGGGACATGTTTAGACAGGCAGTCATGTAGGTAAGAAGGTTTGGGACATATTTAGGCAGGCAGTCATGTAGGTAGGAAGGTTTGGGACATATTTAGGCAGGCAGTCATGTAGGTAAGAAGGTTTGGGACATATTTAGGCAGGCAGTCATGTAGGTAAGAAGGTTTGGGACATATTTAGGCAGGCAGTCATGTAGGTAAGAAGGTTTGGGACATGTTTAGACAGGCAGTCATGTAGGTAAGAAGGTTTGGGACATATTTAGGCAGGCAGGCATGAAGGTAGGAAGGTTTGGGACATATTTAGGCAGGCAGGCATGAAGGTAGGAAGGTTTGGGACATGTTTAGACAGGCAGTCATGAAGGTAAGAAGGTTTGGGACATATTTAGGCTGTCAGTCACGAAGGTAAGAAGGTTTGGGACATATTTAGGCAGGCAGTCATGTAGGTAAGAAGGTTTGGGACATATTTAGACAGGCAGTCATGTAGGTAAGAAGGTTTGGGACATATTTAGGCAGGCAGGCATGAAGGTAGGAAGGTTTGGGACATGTTTAGACAGGCAGTCATGAAGGTAAGAAGGTTTGGGACATATTTAGGCTGTCAGTCATGAAGGTAAGAAGGTTTGGGACATATTTAGGCAGGCAGTCATGTAGGTAAGAAGGTTTGGGACATATTTAGACAGGCAGTCATGTAGGTAAGAAGGTTTGGGACATATTTAGGCAGGCAGGCATGAAGGTAGGAAGGTTTGGGACATGTTTAGACAGGCAGTCATGAAGGTAAGAAGGTTTGGGACATATTTAGGCTGTCAGTCATGAAGGTAAGAAGGTTTGGGACATATTTAGGCAGGCAGTCATGTAGGTAAGAAGGTTTGGGACATATTTAGACAGGCAGTCATGTAGGTAAGAAGGTTTGGGACATATTTAGGCAGGCAGTCATGTAGGTAAGAAGGTTTGGGACATATTTAGGCAGGCAGTCATGTAGGTAAGAAGGTTTGGGACATGTTTAGACAGGCAGTCATGAAGGTAGGAAGGTTTGGGACATATTTAGGCTGTCAGTCATGAAGGTAGGAAGGTTTGGGACATATTTAGGCAGGCAGTCATGTAGGTAAGACGGTTTGGGACATATTTAGGCAGGCAGTCATGTAGGTAAGACGGTTTGGGACATATTTAGGCAGGCAGTCATGAAGGTAAGAAGGTTTGGGACATATTTAGGCAGGCAGTCATGAAGGTAAGAAGGTTTGGGACATATTTAGGCAGGCAGTCATGAAGGTAAGAAGGTTTGGGACATATTTAGGCAGGCAGTCATGTAGGTAAGAAGGTTTGGGACATATTTAGGCAGGCAGTCATGAAGGTAAGAAGGTTTGGGACATATTTAGGCAGGCAGTCATGAAGGTAAGAAGGTTTGGGACATATTTAGGCAGGCAGTCATGAAGGTAAGAAGGTTTGGGACATATTTAGGCAGGCAGTCATGTAGGTAAGAAGGTTTGGGACATATTTAGACAGGCAGTCATGAAGGTAAGAAGGTTTGGGACATATTTAGGCAGGCAGTCATGAAGGTAAGAAGGTTTGGGACATATTTAGGCAGGCAGTCATGAAGGTAAGAAGGTTTGGGACATATTTAGGCTGTCAGTCATGAAGGTAAGAAGGTTTGGGACATATTTAGGCAGGCAGTCATGTAGGTAAGAAGGTTTGGGACATGTTTAGACAGGCAGTCATGTAGGTAAGAAGGTTTGGGACATATTTAGGCAGGCAGTCATGTAGGTAGGAAGGTTTGGGACATATTTAGGCAGGCAGTCATGTAGGTAAGAAGGTTTGGGACATATTTAGGCAGGCAGTCATGTAGGTAAGAAGGTTTGGGACATATTTAGGCAGGCAGTCATGTAGGTAAGAAGGTTTGGGACATGTTTAGACAGGCAGTCATGTAGGTAAGAAGGTTTGGGACATATTTAGGCAGGCAGGCATGAAGGTAGGAAGGTTTGGGACATATTTAGGCAGGCAGGCATGAAGGTAGGAAGGTTTGGGACATGTTTAGACAGGCAGTCATGAAGGTAAGAAGGTTTGGGACATATTTAGGCTGTCAGTCACGAAGGTAAGAAGGTTTGGGACATATTTAGGCAGGCAGTCATGTAGGTAAGAAGGTTTGGGACATATTTAGACAGGCAGTCATGTAGGTAAGAAGGTTTGGGACATATTTAGGCAGGCAGGCATGAAGGTAGGAAGGTTTGGGACATGTTTAGACAGGCAGTCATGAAGGTAAGAAGGTTTGGGACATATTTAGGCTGTCAGTCATGAAGGTAAGAAGGTTTGGGACATATTTAGGCAGGCAGTCATGTAGGTAAGAAGGTTTGGGACATATTTAGACAGGCAGTCATGTAGGTAAGAAGGTTTGGGACATATTTAGGCAGGCAGGCATGAAGGTAGGAAGGTTTGGGACATGTTTAGACAGGCAGTCATGAAGGTAAGAAGGTTTGGGACATATTTAGGCTGTCAGTCATGAAGGTAAGAAGGTTTGGGACATATTTAGGCAGGCAGTCATGTAGGTAAGAAGGTTTGGGACATATTTAGACAGGCAGTCATGTAGGTAAGAAGGTTTGGGACATATTTAGGCAGGCAGTCATGTAGGTAAGAAGGTTTGGGACATATTTAGGCAGGCAGTCATGTAGGTAAGAAGGTTTGGGACATGTTTAGACAGGCAGTCATGAAGGTAGGAAGGTTTGGGACATATTTAGGCTGTCAGTCATGAAGGTAGGAAGGTTTGGGACATATTTAGGCAGGCAGTCATGTAGGTAAGACGGTTTGGGACATATTTAGGCAGGCAGTCATGTAGGTAAGACGGTTTGGGACATATTTAGGCAGGCAGTCATGTAGGTAAGAAGGTTTGGGACATATTTAGGCAGGCAGTCATGTAGGTAGGAAGGTTTGGGACATATTTAGGCAGGCAGTCATGTAGGTAAGAAGGTTTGGGACATATTTAGGCAGGCAGTCATGTAGGTAAGAAGGTTTGGGACATATTTAGGCAGGCAGTCATGTAGGTAAGAAGGTTTGGGACATATTTAGGCAGGCAGTCATGTAGGTAAGAAGGTTTGGGACATATTTAGGCAGGCAGTCATGTAGGTAGGAAGGTTTGGGACATATTTAGACAGACAGTCATGTAGGTAAGAAGGTTTGGGACATATTTAGGCAGGCAGTCATGTAGGTAAGAAGGTTTGGGACATATTTAGGCAGGCAGTCATGTAGGTAAGAAGGTTTGGGACATATTTAGGCAGGCAGTCATGAAGGTAAGAAGGTTTGGGACATATTTAGGCAGGCAGTCATGAAGGTAAGAAGGTTTGGGACATATTTAGGCAGGCAGTCATGAAGGTAAGAAGGTTTGGGACATATTTAGGCAGGCAGTCATGTAGGTAAGAAGGTTTGGGACATATTTAGGCAGGCAGTCATGTAGGTAAGAAGGTTTGGGACATATTTAGGCAGGCAGTCATGTAGGTAAGAAGGTTTGGGACATATTTAGGCAGGCAGTCATGTAGGTAAGAAGGTTTGGGACATATTTAGGCAGGCAGTCATGTAGGTAAGAAGGTTTGGGACATATTTAGGCAGGCAGTCATGTAGGTAAGAAGGTTTGGGACATATTTAGGCAGGCAGTCATGAAGGTAAGAAGGTTTGGGACATATTTAGGCAGGCAGTCATGAAGGTAAGAAGGTTTGGGACATATTTAGGCAGGCAGTCATGAAGGTAAGAAGGTTTGGGACATATTTAGGCAGGCAGTCATGTAGGTAAGAAGGTTTGGGACATATTTAGGCAGGCAGTCATGTAGGTAAGAAGGTTTGGGACATATTTAGGCAGGCAGTCATGTAGGTAAGAAGGTTTGGGACATATTTAGGCAGGCAGTCATGTAGGTAAGAAGGTTTGGGACATATTTAGGCAGGCAGTCATGTAGGTAAGAAGGTTTGGGACATATTTAGGCAGGCAGTCATGTAGGTAAGAAGGTTTGGGACATATTTAGGCAGGCAGTCATGTAGGTAAGAAGGTTTGGGACATATTTAGGCAGGCAGTCATGTAGGTAAGAAGGTTTGGGACATATTTATTATTATTATTCTGGGCGAGAACCCCTTTTGGTGTTAGCATTATGTTATGCGTTAGCTATTGAAAAATAGCAGATCTACAAGCTCGGTGGCGCGCTACGAGCTTGTAGGTCTCCCCTTTAAGAACAGCACTTATCCTCAGGTAAGAGACTGTCTCTAAAGTGCAACACATCCCCTTTAAGAACAGCACTTATCCTCAGGTAAGAGACTGTCTCTAAAGTGCAACACCTCCCCTTTAAGAACAGCACTTATCCCGAGGCTGTTCGCCTCCTGAATGCTGACCTTCTCTTCACTCGCACTTTACAGCGTGAAGCTGCTTTGGAATACGACAAACTTAGGGTGACCAGATGTCCCTCTTTGTGTGGGACAGTCCCTCATTTCCCAAGACTTTTCAGGCGTCCCACAAAATGAGACCCTGTCTGTCCCACATTGGGACTGACAGGCATCAGTGTTCACATTGAGACCCTGTCTGTCCCACATTGGGACTGACAGGCATCAGGGTTCACATTGAGACCCTGTCTGTCCCACATTGTGACTGACAGGCATCAGGGTTCAAATTGAGACCCTGTCTGTCCCACATTGTGACTGACAGGCATCAGGGTTCAAATTGAGACCCTGTCTGTCCCACATTGTGACTGACAGGCATCAGGGTTCAAATTGAGACCCTGTCCCACATTGGGACTGACAGGCATCAGTCAGTCCCACGTGCGTTGACTTACACAGTTGTCACTTGGCTTTGTTTTCTAGACTGTTTATTGACATAAATTGACTTTATTTGTATTACAGTTGTAGGCTACAACAGGGGTTCTCAACCCGTGGGTCGCGACCCCTCGAGGGGTCGCCAAATTATTTTGGGGGTTCCCCAAATTATTAAAAAAAAATATATATATATCTTTATTTTATTTTTTTTACCAACTGAATGGCTGTAAAGTGGAAATGAAGAGTTTACATATAGTACACATAGTACATGCATACACCTTCCCTAATGATTATGGTTTCAGTATTTATTTATGGTGTATTGTCTCTATTATTAAGGTTATTGTAGCAGTCAATTTATATTGGGGGTCAGGAGGGGGAGGGGCGGGGGTCCCGAGACGTTGCCAAAGCATTTTCGGGGGTCCCCGGCCAAAAAGGTTGAGAACCCCTGATCTACAAGACGTTTGGTATGAGATGTGGAAAAAAGACCCAATAAACCACTCGAACATAGTTAAAAAAGACCCAATAAACCACTCGAACATAGTTAAAAAATCACACCCGTGTGAACTGAGTGGTGTAAGGTTTTATATAGCATGATCAGCTGTGGTCTGACGTAATGTCTGATGTAATGAAATCACACCCGGGTGAACTGAGTGACCACTTTCCTAGATCTAGGCTATTGAGTTCAGCATTCAGCATGCCTCCACCCGGATGTGATTTCACAACTGGCTGTTTTTGCGCAGAGAAAATGACCACGGTTGCTACGGTCATCCAGTTCACCCGGGTGTGATTTAATTACGTCAGAAATTATTTTGAACATAGCAACCATGGTCATTTTTTTATGCACACAAAAGCCAGTTGTAGGAGTGGTTTACACCACTCAATTACACCACTCAACAAAAAGACCCAATAAACCACTCGAACATAGTTAAAAAATCACACCCGTGTGAACTGAGTGGTGTAAGGTTTTATATAGCATGATCAGCTGTGGTCTGACGTAATGTCTGACGTAATGAAATCACACCCGGGTGAACTGAGTGACCACTTTCCTAGATCTAGGCTATTGAGTTCAGCATTCAGCATTCCCACCGTCTTTAAAGATCTTCGGCTTCAAGGGTCTCAAAGACTGAATGGCCTTTAGGTCTGATTCTGGTAGGGTCGTCTTCTGATGTGATGATTTGTGACCATGAAGTTGATTCAGCTGGAGTTTTTGTCCGATGTGAGGTATTATATAAGGTAAGGTATTATATAGCCTGATCAGCTCTGATCAGGCTCCGTAATGAAATCACACCCGGATGTGATTTCACAACTGGCTTTTTTTGTGCAGAGAAAATGAGCATGGTTGCTACGGTCATCCAGTTCACCCGGGTGTGATTTAATTACGTCAGAAATTATTTTGAACATAGCAACCATGCTCATTTTTTCTGCACACAAAAGCCAGTTGTAGGAGTGGTTTACACCACTCAAAAAGCAATCATTATTTTATCAAAAATATCCAAGATGGCAAATTGACATGTAGCCATCATGAAATCTGACACTTTGCTTTGACTATCGTGTTTAAGTAGACTATATTCCTCACTTGGTAAGGGAAATGAAACTCTGAGCTGTAACAACTATGGTTAGCCTCTCCATGACAGGCAGGTTTGGGACATATTTAGACAGGCAGTCGTGTAGGTAGGAAGGTTTGGGACATATTTAGGCAGGCAGTCATGTAGGTAGGAAGGTTTGGGACATATTTAGGCAGGCAGTCATGTAGGTAGGAAGGTTTGGGACATATTTAGGCAGGCAGTCATGTAGGTAGGAAGGTTTGGGACATATTTAGACAGGCAGTCATGTAGGTAGGAAGGTTTGGGACATATTTAGACAGGCAGTCATGTAGGTAGGAAGGTTTGGGACATATACAGGCAGTCATGTAGGTAGGAAGGTGCGAGACCATTGAGAGCTTTATAAACAAGTAAAATAATTTTAAAATCAATCCTAAAAACAACCGGAAGCCAGTGCAGTGAAGCTAAAACTGGAGTTTAATATGTTCTGTCATCTTAGTTTGAGTTAAAAGGCATTTTGGACAAGTTGTAATCTGTCAGTTGTTTTCTTAGGCAGTCCAGAAAAAAGTGCATTGCAGTAAAATCAAGCCGAGAAAAAAGCAAAGGCGTCAGGCAGATAGGCTCTGATTCGTGCAATGAAACAATGATGGAGAGTTTATAACCAAATGGACCCTTATGAGTTCATTAACTCTTGAGAGGAATGGAATTGTGGACAAAATCCTATCCAACGATAACAACAAAGTTGGGTCTGAGGCTAAATGTCATCAGATGGTGGTCCGTGGCTCAGATGGGTCTGAGAGGCTAAATGTCATCAGATGGTGGTCCGTGGCTCAGATGGGTCTGAGATGGTGGTCCGTGGCTCAGATGGTTCTGAGATGGTGGTCTGTGGCTCAGATGGGTCTCAGATGGTGGTCCGTGGCTCAGATGGGTCTGAGATGGTGGTCTGTGGCTCAGATGGGTCTGAGATGGTGGTCTGTGGCTCAGATGGGTCTGAGATGGTGGTCCGTGGCTCAGATGGGTCTGAGATGGTGGTCCGTGGCTCAGATGGGTCTGAGATGGTGGTCCGTGGCTCAGATGGGTCTGAGATTGTGGTCCGTGGCTCAGATGGGTCTGAGAGGCTAAATGTCATCAGATGGTGGTCCGTGGCTCAGATGGGTCTGAGAGGCTAAATGTCATCAGATGGTGGTCCGTGGCTCAGATGGGTCTGAGAGGCTAAATGTCATCACATGGTGGTCCGTGGCTCAGATGGGTCTGAGATGGTAGTCCGTGGCTCAGATGGGTCTGAGATGGTGGTCCGTGGCTCAGATGGGTCTGAGATGGTGGTCCGTGGCTCAGATGGGTCTGAGATGGTGGTCCGTGGCTCAGATGGGTCTGAGATGGTGGTCCGTGGCTCAGATGGGTCTGAGATTGTGGTCCGTGGCTCAGATGGGTCTGAGATGGTGGTCCGTGGCTCAGATGGGTCTGAGAGGCTAAATGTCATCAGATGGTGGTCCGTGGCTCAGATGGGTCTGAGAGGCTAAATGTCATCAAACGGTGGTCCGTGGCTCAAATGGGTCTGAGAGGCTAAATGTCATCAGATGGTGGTCCGTGGCTCAGATGGGTCTGAGAGGCTAAATGTCATCAGATGGTGGTCTGTGGCTCAGATGGGTCTGAGAGGCTAAATGTCATCAGATGGTGGTCTGTGGCTCGGATGGGTCTGAGAGGCTAAATGTCATCAGATGGTGGTCCGTGGCTCGGATGGGTCTGAGAGGCTAAATGTCATCAGATGGTGGTCCGTGGCTCAGATGGGTCTGAGAGGCTAAATGTCATCAGATGGTGGTCCGTGGCTCAGATGGGTCTGAGAGGCTAAATGTCATCAGATGGTGGTCCGTGGCTCAGATGGGTCTGAGAGGCTAAATGTCATCAGATGGTGGTCCGTGGCTCGGATGGGTCTGAGAGGCTAAATGTCATCAGACGGTGGTCCGTGGCTCAGATGGGTCTGAGAGGCTAAATGTCATCAGACGGTGGTCCGTGGCTCAGATGGGTCTGAGAGGCTAAATGTCATCAGACGGTGGTCCGTGGCTCAGATGGGTCTGAGAGGCTAAATGTCATCAGACGGTGGTCCGTGGCTCAGATGGGTCTGAGAGGCTAAATGTCATCAGACGGTGGTCCGTGGCTCAGATGGGTCTGAGAGGCTAAATGTCATCAGATGGTGGTCCGTGGCTCAGATGGGTCTGAGAGGCTAAATGTCATCAGATGGTGGTCCGTGGCTCAGATGGGTCTGAGAGGCTAAATGTCATCAAATGGTGGTCCGTGGCTCAGATGGGTCTGAGAGGCTAAATGTCATCAGATGGTGGTCCGTGGCTCAGATGGGTCTGAGAGGCTAAATGTCATCAAACGGTGGTCCGTGGCTCAGATGGGTCTGAGAGGCTAAATGTCATCAAAGTTTGAAGTTTATTGAGAGGATGGCCCCTTGAGATGTCGCATCTCGTTTTAGAGGGGGTCCTATACATACAACATTACAGCAGTGCATGTACATGACATAACATAACATAACATAACATGACATGACATGACATAACATAACATAACATAACATGACATGACATGACATGACATGACATGACATGACATGACATGACATGACATGACATGACATGACATGACATGACATGACATGACATGACATGACATGATGACATGACATGACATGACATGACATGACATGACATGACATGACATGACATGACATGACATGACATGACATGACATGACATGATAACATAACATAACATAAGATAACATACAGTTCGCTTGCTCCCTTTCTCCCACCCCCACCCCATCCCTGACCCCCGACTCGTTTATATATGGGAATAGTGGGGAAAACGGTATTATAAACTGTCTCAAAGTAGAGGTAAACATGTGAGCAAGCATTAGAAGCATGAACAGGTTGTTTGAAGATGTGAATACAGGGAAGTCCTGAAGCGGCCTAGAGAGGTGATTGATCTGAGTGGAAGCGGGAGATTATTCCAGTCAGATGGGGCTTTGTAGTGGAAAGACCTGCGTCCAGATTCTGAGAATATTCTGTTGGGAACCATAAGATAGGGATGTTGAGTGTGTCTAAGTGGATATGGGGATGTGAATGGTTTCAGAGACTGTTTTAGGTATGAGGGGCAGTTGGAGTGGATGCATTTGAAAATAAATAGGTACCAGTGGTGTTGCCTTCTAGCCTTAGGCTGCAGCCAGTCAAGTGAGCTGTACAGTTGGCAGTGGTGGGTTCTGTATGGGCATCTTAGAACGAATCTGCACAGGGAGTTGCATAGTATGTTAAGTGGCTTGAGGTGAGTATCTGTGGTGTTTTGATATACAATGTCGGCATAGTCTACTATGGGGAGTAATACTTGAGATATTATTATTTTCCTCACTTGAAAGGAGAAACAGTTGATGGATGGGTAGAGTGAGCACAGGCTGCCATAGGTTTTTTTAACGGTTAGATCAATATGGTGTTTAAAAGAAAGTTCCGGGTCCATCGTGACACCAAGATATTTAAATGAGTCCACTTTTTCAAGGTAAGAACCATCATCAAATTTGATCAGTAGGTCGGAGGAGCTTTGGACATTGCGTGAGTGGCCGAACAACATGCTACAGGACTATTTTTTAGCCATTTTTGGACCGGGTTGAAGTCAGACTGTAAAAGGTGTTGAATTTGGTGAATGTTTTTATCAGAGGCATAAATAACGGTATCGTCAGCATAGAGCTCAGGTAAGTCGTTTATAAATATAGTGAATAGAAGTGGCCCCAATATGGAACCCTGGGGGACACCATTCTCAACAGTTAAAAAATCTGACTGGGAACCTTGTAATGTAACACATTGACGCCTGTTGTGAAGATAAGCACTGAACCAGAGAAGAGCATGTCGTTGGATACCGATGGAAAAAAGTCAAGGAGGAGGTAGTGGTCAACCATATCAAAGGCTTTCGAAAGGTCAATGAATATAGCACCGGTTGGCTGTCTTTTCTCGAAAGACAGTAGCACATCACTGGTGAATTTTAGAGTTGCTGTGGTGGTTGAGAAGTGTGGTCTGAATCCTGATTGAAGGGGGGATAAGATGTTTTCCTGATTGATGTATTTTGATAGTTGTTTGAAGACCAGTTTTTCAAAGGTTTTTGCGGTGGTGCAGATGATTGAAATAGGTCGGTAATTGTTTATGTCAGTTGGGTCTCCGGTTTTGAAGATGGGGGTAACTCTTGCACATTTCCATATGGGTGGGAGTGAGGAGGTAGACAGGGATAAATTGAACAAATCTGCAAGAGGAAAGGCTAGTACATGAGCAGCAAGTTTAATGTACTTGGCTTCAAGACCATCAGGACCAGCACCACAGCTATCTTTTAGCTCACATATAGCATGGAGGACATCTGTTGGCAGAATTTTCTTGAAGTGAAAGGAACAGTTTAGAGCATTTGGTCTTGGGGGGTCAGTTGTTACATAGGAGTTTGTTGATTGGGAACTACCGATTGATGAGAAATGATTGTTGAAGGCTTGGGCAATGAGTGGAGGGTCCGAGATAATATTATTATTTATTTGTATCTGATTTATAGTTTTTTTGTCGGTTTTGTTAAGGAAGGTGTTGAGTTTGTTCCAGAAATGTTTAGGATTGTGGAAATCGTGGCTGAAATTGTTTTTGTAGTAGTTTGATTTTGCGTTCCTTGTTTCTGTCTTTGATAAGTTCCTCAAGTATCGGTAGTGTTCCCAATCACCAGGGTCTTTAGTTGTTCTGTCTTTGATACGTTCCTCAAGTATCGGTAGTGTTCCCAATCACCAGGGTCAAGTATCGGTAGTGTTCCCAATCACCAGGGTCAAGTATCGGTAGTGTTCCCAATCACCAGGGTCTTTAGTTGTTCTGTGTTTGATACGTTCCTCAAGTATCGGTAGTGTTCCCAATCACCAGGGTCTTTAGTTGTTCTGTCTTTGATAAGTTCCTCAAGTATCGGTAGTGTTCCCAATCACCAGGGTCTTTAGTTCCTCAAGTATCGGTAGTGTTCCCAATCACCAGGGTCTTTAGTTGTTCTGTGTTTGATACGTTCCTCAAGTATCGGTAGTGTTCCCAATCACCAGGGTCTTTAGTTGTTCTGTGTTTGATACGTTCCTCAAGTATCTGTAGTGTTCCCAATCACCAGGGTCTTTAGTTGTTCTGTGTTTGATACGTTCCTCAAGTATCTGTAGTGTTCCCAATCACCAGGGTCTTTAGTTGTTCTGTGTTTGATAAGTTCCTCAAGTATCTGTAGTGTTCCCAATCACCAGGGTCTTTAGTTGTTCTGTGTTTGATAAGTTCCTCAAGTATCGGTAGTGTTCCCAATCACCAGGGTCTTTAGTTGTTCTGTGTTTGGCCCAGGCTTTATCCCTTTCTTTAAAAAGGCTAATGAGGTGTGGGCTGATCCAAGGTAGGTGGCGGCCCTTTACTCTAATTGTTTTGAGGGGGGCATGCAAATCAATTACTTTTGTGACTTCAGAGTGGAAATAGTCCCAAGCGTCTTCAACAGATGGAATTAGTTGAAGTCTATTCCAGTCAATTCTAGTTAGATCTAGGATGAAGGAATCTACAATCATATTTTTACTTTGTCTTAGTGTTATGTATTTGGGGGGAGATCTTGGGATTTTAATTTTCCAGACACAGAATATAACAGAGTGGTCGCTAAAACAATCAGACATGACACCAGATTTAATAACCCTCCCAGGATTAGTGACGAGTATCCAGTCTAATAGAGATGAGGACCGGTGGTCCACTCTAGTGGGTTCTTTAATTAATTGGGTGAGATTTATACTTCGAAATAGGTTTCTGTCATTTGAGCAGGCATGACCCGGCCAGTTTTTATTAAAATCTCCCAAAATTATAACCTCATTTTGTTTGTCAAGAGAATTGATAGTGGACAGGATGTTTTTGGTGGAGTCAGCCGGGGCTGATGGCGGCCTATAGATATTTCCTATTGTTAAGTGTTTGTTGTCATGAAACTTAATGTTAATAAAAAGACATTCAAAATGTACTGGCTCTATGGCAGGAGTAAGACGTTCTGAGACAAGATTGGAATCTATATATGTGGCCAGTCCACCTCCATTGCCATCCCTATCAACTCGATAGAGAACGTAGTTGTCAATTGTCATGCTCTCATCAGAAATTAAATTGTGTAACCATGTTTCGGATATTGTGATCACATTGGGTTTATAAAGAGTAACCCATGTTCTAAGGGCGTCAATTTTGTTCCTGATGCTCCTGATATTAAGATGGACTACCTTTAAACCCCTGGCTGTTTCAATAGTGCCTGTGAGAAAGACAGATCAGTCGGGTTGAAAGGGGAGGTGCAGGTGGAGTGTGAGCAGCAAGCAAAACAAAAAACAAAAACAGGACAAAAACAAGAAAAAACAAAAAACACAACAATATACCACGTGAGGCCGATCCACGACGGCGCGGTTACTTGGCCGCTATTCATTTGTCAAGAATAGCGGAGTAGTGGTGTTCAATAGACTGGGTGTGTTATTTTAAGTGTCTAAATGTTAGGAGACAGTGCAGTAGAGTGTGGGGGTGGGCAGCGAGACAGGGCAGAGACCTGAGGAACAGACAGAGGGACACCCCCACCCAAGCCCCAAGCAGCACAGAGAGGCCACAGTGGACAGACGGCGCATTGAGGTACATTCGGCGAGGGACAGATCCTCCCACCCCCCCACCCCTCACCCTCCTCCCCCTCAGGTTGAGGTAGCTTTAAGAGATGTATTGGTATTTTGCCATGAGCCGCTCCCAGACCCTAGGGAGGGCGCCAGCCCATAGCATCGTGCCAGTTTGGTCTCTCAAATATTTTAGTTGGTATTATTGGGACAGTTGCATATTTGTTTATTTTATTTTAATTTGTTATAATTATTACCAGTTGTTGTTTATTTTTATTTGTATTGGGTTAAGGGGAGGGGGGAGAGGGGTGCGGAGGGGAGAAGACCCCCCCACCAAACCCCACACCAACCACAACTTGGCCCCAGCTGTGCCAACGAGAGGACCAGGAGCAGGCAGCCGCCCGCCAGCCCCCCGACCCAAAGTCAAGTGATCAAACTTTAACTCTTTTAGGGGAAAAACTGCAGGACTATAGCCCTGGCGGAGCAACAACAGCAGCCACCGTTGTTGTGAACGTGTCATCATTGTCATCGTCATTGTGGCAGCGGTGGCCGAACGGATAGCGGCGCGGTCTTGATACCGGAAGGTTCCTAGTTCGAATCAGCTGTCCGACACGTTAAAATTACCAACGCTGAAGTGCCCTTGAACAAGGCATTGAACCACTACGATGAAATGTGTTCTATGAGCAGGGCCTGGCTGGAAACAAGTTCTTGAGCTTAGCCCAGATACCCTGGGTAAATATAGATTTCATTTCATTTCATTTTCATTTCATCATCACCATCATCATCATCACAGGCAGAGCATAGAAATTGCAATAACAGATTGTTAATGTAAATAAATTCAGGTTATGGGGACTTGTAGAGTCTGTAGATCATTTCGGTTCGTTTGGCGGAAGGAGATGTGTGTGTGTGAGCGTGTGTGTGTGTGTGTGTGTGTGTGTGTGTGTGTGTGTGTGTGTGTGTGTGTGTGTGAGCGAGAAGAGTGAGAGAGAGAGAGAGAGAGAGAGAGAGAGAGCAGGAGCGCGCGCGCCCGCCCGCAATGCACAGCGGTGAATGAGTGAGTGACAGGGGGGAGAGAGAGAGATATATATAGGCGAGTAGGCAGAATGAGATAAGTTTTGGTATGTCTGACTGATTACACAGAGCAGAGGTGTCCGTGTCACCGTGGCCTGAGTGTGCACAGTCTGTTGAAAAAATTAAAAAAGAGAGAAGGCAAAATGCTTCTTCCCATTAAAAAGTTTTTTTGGTGGAGCAAGGATTTGCGCGTGACCATTTATTCTCGGGGATAATTCTCTTCGTGAGCATTGTTCATTTGAGTCCTTTCCCAACAGCATACCCATGCCTTTATATTGCTATTGTAATGTTTATCATCACCATCATCGTAACGAGGGATTTTACCGCAAAGTTTATGAAGGGTTTCATCATTGTTCATTTGGTGAGGCGGCGTGTGTGTGTGTGTGTGTGTGAGCGCACGCGCGTAGCGCTTAGATAGATAGATAGATAGATAGATAGATAGATAGATCAGTCAACATCAGTATAGCCACGGTGTTGTCTCACTGTCCTTATACAGTTGGCCATCAACGTAGAGTCGGTCAACTGAGATGACAGCTTTCTTATTATCCTGCATGAATTGTTTCCTTATGGGGAACAGAATTTTGCGCCTCTCCATTATTTCTTTAGGAAACTGGTCGTTCATCCCGAAATGCGTGTCTTTGAGCAAACGGTGGTCCGTGGCTCAGATGGGTCTGAGAGGCTAAATGTCATCAGATGGTGGTTCCGTGGCTCAGATGGGTCTGAGAGGCTAAATGTCATCAGATGGTGGTCCGTGGCTCAAATGGGTCTGAGAGGCTAAATGTCATCAGATGGTGGTCCGTGGCTCAAATGGGTCTGAGAGGCTAAATGTCATCAGATGGTGGTCCGTGGCTCAAATGGGTCTGAGAGGCTAAATGTCATCAAACGGTGGTCCGTGGCTCAGATGGGTCTGAGAGGGACTTCCGGTTGACGGCAGGCGAGCATGCAGCTGTGAGTGCGCTCCTCACAATCCCTCCATAAAATGTCTCTAAAACAATATGTTTACAAAGGAAACCAAAGTGTAATGTAGGCTAAGACAACACTGTTGTTGCTAAGTGGGATGAATCTGCGATCTGGAGCGGCTACTAAAGTTTATAACTCTAAAACCAAGTCAAAGAAAAAACACGTGTCAAACAAACAAATGGCAACGAGCAGCCTGGAAACTATGCTCAAAACAATGCTGGGTGAGCTCAAAGAGGATATCACCAAACAAATTGGTGGCCTCAGATTGGATTTTGAGACTTTTTCGTCTGAGATTAAACAAATGAAAACGGACATAAAAGAAGTCCGCACCGATCTGAAGGAAACCACAGGAAAGATCAAAGAAGCAGAGGATCGGATCAATCAGCTGGAAGAAAGAGAGGTGACAACAAACACCGCTCTGAAACGTCTGCTACGAGAACAAAAGAAGACGGAGGAAAAGTTGGATTATATGGAGAATAAATCCCGACAAAATAACATACGTATTTATCAAGTCGCTGAAGGATTAGAGGGGGATGACCCCGTCGGTTTTATTAAATCCATATTGGTGGAAAAGTTGGAGATGCCTTTGGACACTTTACATATCGTGGCAGCCCACCGCTCCCTCGCCAAAAAGCCGGTTGGAGAGGGCGCAACACCCCGGTCTTTTGTGGTGCGCTTCATGGAGTGGAACACATGTCAGAAGGCTCTAAAAACAGCCTGGTCGACAAAAGACATCATGGTCGGAGATAAACGTATTTATTTCGACCGTGACGTGCCACATAAGGTACAAAAGGAAAAACGCAGATACGCCCCGATAAGACAACAACTGAAGGAGAACAACATAAAGTCGTTTATAATACACCCGGCTAAACTGAAGGTCTTCGGAGAAGATGCGTCTTTTACCATATATGACACCCCAGAGGCTGCAGAGGCAAAACTACGGGCCAAGGGATTAATCTCAGCAGAGCCGTGCCTCGGAGCGCAGCGCGACGCGCCGCGCAAAGAAGGGGTTAAATCTACACCCTTCCAGGAAAGCGGCGGGGATGAAGAGACAGTTGCCAGCATCTTGGAAGAATTCAGGGAAGAACCCAGGCTATGAGTGACATCTTTCATATGAGTGCAGACTACTGGACGGGTCTTTCTTTTGTCCTTCCCCACGACGTACAATGGAGAGCCATTAACACCTCTCTATAGAGGAGATATGGAAGGACAGTGGCGAGCCGTCTGAAAAACTTTAAGGTATGACTATAAAATGACTGAGTTAGATTTTAGCCTACTGGACTTCTTATTATTTTTTGTTTAGTTCTCTTAGCCTAGCTAATTTATTACTTCTACCCGCCTCAAAAGCTCTGTAATATTATTACTATTAAATAACCGGGGTTAATATGTTTGAGTTTGAATGAACTTTGGGGTCTGGAATTGAATTAAACGAGGGAGGTATAGGTAGGGGGAGGTTTGTTTGGGGGGGGGGGGGGGGACTTTAGTGCGTAGTGCGCTTTTTTTCTTTCTTTCTCTCTCTCTCTCTTCTCTCTCTCTCTCGCTCTCTCTCTGCCTCCACTCTCATTGCCCGTCTCTTCTCTCTTTCTCTCTCTCTCTCCTATTTTTGTCTCAGTTAGAACTTACATTTCAACATTGTTTTTTATTTACTATTCTGTGCCCTAACGTTTACAGATGTTTTTTTTTTCTTTTCTATATGGGCACATGCGCCACAGCGGTCATGTATGCATGTGTACAGAGAACGGGGGAATGTAGGAGACGTGTGTGTATGTGTGTGCGTGTGTAGGTGGGTGGACGTGTGCGCCCGTGCGTGCGTGTGCACGTGGGTATAATATGAGTGTGCGGCCATGAAGGCTGCATGCTCAACAAATGTGTCCTATAGGTAGGTTTACTCAGGCGTGAATGTGGACAACAGGCTCAGGCTTGTGTGAGTGTGGACACATGCATGACATACGGCTGCTATTATTGTCAATTGTATTATTAGTTATTACTAGCCTACCTTTTACTTTGTGCCCCCCCCCTTTTCTCTCTGCCTTATATAGACATAATTATAGCCCATGCAGATGGGTTTAGTCTCTAAACAGTGGTATCATGAGCCTGAATGGGAGACTTTTTTATTTTTTTTGAAACCGGGAACTTCTGGAATATAATTTGTCAGTATTTTTTCTTTTTGTTTGTTGTGTGTTTAACTTACTGGGACTCTTTAGGGGGAGTCTGGGAGTCAGAGAGGTGCTTACATGTAAATTAAATATAAAAATGAAGCATGGGCAATGGAGTTTTTGATTTTTATTGCAAGTATTATTATTATTTATTTATTGTTTTGGTTTTTGTGAATTTGAAAGTTGAATATTTTGACGAGAGACGGAGGAGGGACATGTACTCGCATGCAGTCCACCACGCAAATATGGGGGTAATTAATCTCATATTGTCCACATGGACCATCCTGTGGCATGAGTTTTCTATTGAAAACTCTTTTTTTCACATAAATATAATAATGTGGAATACCTCACGTAACCATAGAGAGGTTACATACGCTGGAAGTGCACGGTTGGGTGGCTTGTCACTTTTTATAGTTCTGACACTGTATATGAATATTTCATTTTTGTTTCTTTTTTGGCTGATTAAAGGCTTTGAATATGATGTAATTGGCTCCCAAGGGAAGCGGAATGGGAAAACTTAAATTAATCTCTCTGAATACAAATGGTCTAAACAATTTAATAAAAAGGAAGCGGATAATCCAAAAACTTACAAAGGAAGGAGGAGAAATCATTTTCTTACAGGAAACACACCTGAACAAAGTGGAACATGCAAAATTGGAAAAACTAGCTTCGGCCCAAGTTTTTTCCTCCTCTTTTACATCAGCTAAAAGGGGTGTGGCAATTCTAATCAAAAATAATCTAATGTTTAGCAGTGAAAAATGTATCAGAGATAAGGAAGGAAGGTACATTCTTGTAATCGGGGAAATAGAAGAACAATGTATAACTCTCATTAATGTTTACAACCCACCTGGAAAAGGAGTAGATCTTATGAAAAAAATCTTAACATTGTTAACAACAGAAGGGAAGGGCATGATCATTATGGGTGGTGATATGAATTTAACAATGAATCAGAAGGATACCCAGAGTAAAATAAAACATAAATCGGAACAAGCAGCGGGATTAATGAGAAAAGCTCAAATTGAGCTGGGACTTGTAGATGTATGGCGCTGCTTACATCCCCAAGAAAAGGCTTTTACTTTTTTCTCTGGTGCACACAATGTTTATTCAAGACTGGATTATTTTTTCATGTATAAGAATGAGATCTCAAAAGTTACACAATGTGAAATATTACCCATAGCAATAACGGATCACGCACCAGTCATAATGGTACTAAATCTGAAAAGGGAACGAGGGGAAACTTTATGGAGGTTAAATAATTCCCTGCTTGATGATCAGTATTTTAAGGATAAAATTAAACAAAGCGTGAAGTCTTATCTTGAGATAAACGATAATGAGGAAGTGTCATCAACCATACTGTGGGAAGCTGCAAAAGCCACAATAAGAGGGGAAATAATAGCATACTCATCTCATAAAAAGAGGAATAGAGAGAGAGAAAAAACAGTCCTGGAAAATAAAATAAAAAGATTACAAGTACAGCATGAAAGAAATAAAAATAAAGAAACACAGAAACAATTGAATGCAGCTAAAAGGGAATTGGACACAATTGAAATACAAGAAATTGAAAAGGACCTCATGATGTGTAGACAAACCTATTATGACAATAGTCCAAAAGCGCTGAAAATGCTAGCAACCAAATTAAAGAAACAGAAAGAAAAAACTGCAATAGTAACTATTATGGATGAAAATGATATACCCAACAGAGGGAAATCAAAAATAGCAGCATGTTTCAGAGACTATTATCAAAAGCTCTATACCCCAGAAATAGTAGATGTAAGTATGCAAAAAATTAAAGAGTACCTAACACCTTTAAACCTTCCTACACTAAATGAAAATCAAAATAACGAATTAATTAAACCAATAACAGAGACAGAAATTACAAAGGTAATCCAGAAAGGTAAAACTGGAAAGAGCCCAGGAAGTGACGGCTTCACAAATGAATTTTACAAGTGCTTTAGACCCTTGGTGTCACCTATTCTATGCAGAGTTTTCAATGATATACTACAAACAGGGAAGTGGCCAGACACATGGAATTCAGCAGTTATTACGGTTATACCAAAAGAAGGAAAAGACCTGACAGTTTGTTCATCCTACAGACCGATATCTCTTTTAAATGTAGATCAAAAGATTTTCACTTCAATTATAGCCAACAGACTCTCACTGGTACTTCCAGATATAATTAACCTAGACCAAACGGGTTTTGTTAGGAACCGCCTACTAAGTGATAATGTGAGACGTGCTCTTAACATTATAGACCAAACGGTAGAAACAAAACAACAGATGTTGACCTTGACCTTGGACGCCGAAAAGGCTTTCGACCGGGTCTCCTGGATCTTTTTATTTGGAGTATGCGAGAAGTTTGGATTTCATGAGACATTCATTAAGTTAATGAAGGGAATGTATAAAGAACCAAATGCAAGAGTACGGGTTAATGGGATGTTATCCAAGACTTTCTCCCTGAAAAGAGGAATAAAACAAGGAGATCCGATATCACCTCAAATTTTTAATTTATGTATCGAACCTCTAGCAGAATACATTAGAGAAAATAATAAAATTAAGGGAGTTATTTTGAAGGAAGGAGAACACAAACTGTCAATGTATGCGGATGATATTATAGTGTACCTTACAGAAATACGTAAATCCTTACCAGTATTATTAGATGAAATAACAAACTATGGTGCTATGTCTGGATACAAGTTAAATCTAAATAAAACAGAAGCTATGTTAGTAGGTGGTCAGCTGGAAAACAATTTCAAAAAACAGTTTAATATCAAATGGGATCAGAACAAAGTCAGATATCTGGGAGTAACCATACCCAATAATTTAGATAGACTATATGACTGTAATTATGAGCCACTGGAAAACTCTGTAAAGCAAGACTTGAGCAGATGGAGAATTATACCCTCCACCCTACTGGAAAGAATTAAGATTATCAAAATGAATGTTTTGCCACGTTTCCTTTTCCTTTTCCAAACTCTACCATTATACGTACCGCCCACATGTCTCCACGTTTGGGAGGGTCTGCTAAGAAAATTCATATGGGATGAAAAGAAGCCAAGAGTTAAACTTAAAACCCTGCAACAAAATAAAGACAGAGGTGGTCTTGGAGTACCTAATTTAACTCATTATTATTACGCAGCACAGTTAAAACCAATTCTAATCTGGATGAATAATAATATGAGCCCTAAATGGAAACTCATGGAATCTAACCTGGTTGAACCACTCAGTACTCTGATCTTTACAGCCGACAGTAAAATACAAACCAAGACAATTAATCATTCAATACGCAATACCTTTAAAATTTGGAAAACAATATGTAAATTAAGCAAAATAAAAGAACAAGAAATTGCCTGTCTGAGAGAAATGTCATGTGACTTAGATTTTACACCAAACAGGTTTGATCATGTCTTTAAGATATGGGGAGAGAAAGGTCTAATAAGATTCTACCAAATGTACAATAAAGAAGGGGTGGTCTCTTTTGAATATATAGTAGATCAATATGGCATACCTAGGAATCATTTTTTTAGATACCTGCAAGTGAGGAGCTATTTAAAAGACACTCTCAAAATTAGAACACTTGGAGACCTCCACCCTCTCTTAAGATTTATAGCAAAATCCCATCAAAGACATGATTATAAAAATACAATTGGACAAATTTATCAAATAATTCAGGAAGATAAGATTGAAGATTTAGATCACATTAAGGACAAATGGGATAAAGAACTGAGAATAATCATACAGGGGAATGAGTGGAATCAGAGTTTCAAAGATATTTTCAGTTATTTAAGATCTCCCTTTTGGCAGGAATATGCCTGGAAGATGAATATAAGGTATTTCCAAACACCTCTGTCTATATCTAAGTACACACTAAATTCCAGCTGCTGGAGGGAATGTGGGGAGAATAATGCGGATCACACGCATATTTTCCTCACATGCCCCAAAATACATACTTTCTGGAACACGGTTTCACAAAAAATAGAACAAATATTTGGGAGAGCTGTGAACTTAGAAAAACATAACATACTGCTGGGAACACGACCCAAAAGCTTACAAAGTGCGGATCTGTATCTGTTTTGGATTCTCAGAGTGACAGCTCTAAAACAAATAACCAGAAGTTGGAAAAGTGTAGAACTACCCAGTTTAGATAGATGGTTGGACAAAGTGGAGGATATGTATGTGATGGAGAAGGTGACCTATAAAATCAACGGAAGGGAAAAGTTATTTGAAAAAAGATGGGCCCTCTATCTTTTAAATAAGTAATTTTTCTTTTTTTTGTTTAGACCTAAGTATTCAGTAACACAAACAAACAAATGAGAAATAAAAAGGAAATGGAAGAACCACAATCATCACAAAACAAAGCCTAACAAAGCCTACCCACCCCACCCCCCCCCCCCCCACACACACACACCTTTAATGTCCTTAATTCTATTATTTTCTTTCTTTTATTTTTATTTTTTTCCCCCCCTATGCCTGTATGTTGGTATGTTTACATGTTTATGTATTTGTGTTTATATATTTATATATTTATATGTTTATATATTTATATATTTATGTATTTATATGTTTATGTGTTTACATGTTTATATATTTATATGTTTATGTGTTTATATGTTTATATATTTATATATTTATGTATTTATATATTTATATATTTATATAGACTATATATATGAACTATATATATTTTGTATTAAATGTACCTTATGGGTCTATAGATACAAATGAATGAATGTATGGATGCCTAACATGGGCCTACCCTCTTCTTTTTTCTTTTTTTTTTTTTTTTTAAATTTTATTTCTGTGTATGTGTGCACAAAAAAAAAAAAAAAAAAAAATGGGTCAAAGTCAGCTAACAGTGACACGAAACATGTAGAAAAAATGTGAAAAGAAAATGTATTGGCTACAAATAATTTGTACATGTGATTGACTCAATAAAGTAATAAAAAAAAAAAAAAAAGATGGGTCTGAGAGGCTAAATGTCATCAAACGGTGGTCCGTGGCTCAGATGGGTCTGAGAGGCTAAATGTCATCAAACGGTGGTCCGTGGCTCAGATGGGTCTGAGAGGCTAAATGTCATCAAACGGTGGTCCGTGGCTGGTCCGTGGCTCAAATGGGTCTGAGAGGCTAAATGTCATCAAACGGTGGTCTGTGGCTCAAATGGGTCTGAGAGGCTAAATGTCATCAAACGGTGGTCCGTGACTCAGATGGGTCTGAGAGGCTAAATGTCATCAAACGGTGGTCCGTGGCTCAGATGGGTCTGAGAGGCTAAATGTCATCAAACGGTGGTCCGTGGCTGGTCCGTTGCTCAAATGGGTCTGAGAGGCTAAATGTCATCAAACGGTGGTCCGTGGCTCAAATGGGTCTGAGTGGCTAAATGTCATCAAATGGTGGTCCGTGGCTCAAATGGGTCTGAGAGGCTAAATGTCATCAAACGGTGGTCCGTGGCTCAAATGGGTCTGAGAGGCTAAATGTCATAAAACGGTGGTCCGTGGCTCAAATGGGTCTGAGAGGCTAAATGTCATCAAACGGTGGTCCGTGGCTCAAATGGTTCTGAGAGGCTAAATGTCATCATAATAAGTGTATACACTAGTGCTATGTTTACATGAAATGCTATAAGTTACATAAATTGAGCCTTTGCATACGCCTGAGGCTAGGGGAGGGGCTACGGGCTAAGATGGAGTCTGAAGAGGTGGGTTTTCAGACTACGGAGGAAGATTGGGGAGTGAGTCTGTAGATCTGACTGTAATGGGAAGTTCATTCCATAGTTTAGATTGGGAGTGAGTCTGTAGTTCTGACTGTAATGGGAAGTTCATTCCATAGTTTAGATTGTTAGATTGGGAGTGAGTCTGTAGTTCTGACTGCAATGGGAAGTTCATTCCATAGTTTAGATTGGGAGTGAGTCTGTAGTTCTGACTGCAATGGGAAGTTCATTCCATAGTTTAGATTGGGAGTGAGTCTGTAGTTCTGACTGTAATGGGAAGTTCATTCCATAGTTTAGATTGGGAGTGAGTCTGTAGTTCTGACTGCAATGGGAAGTCCATTCCATAGTTTAGATTGGGAGTGAGTGCAGTTGTGACTGCAATGGGAATTTCATTCCATAGTTTAGATTGGGAGTGAGTCTGTAGTTCTGACTGTAATGGGAAGTTAATTCCATAGTTTAGATTGAGAGAGAGTCTGTAGTTCTGACTGCAATGGGAAGTTGATTCCATAGTTTAGATTGGGAGTGAGTCTGTAGTTCTGACTGCAATGGGAAGTTAATTCCATAGTTTAGATTGGGAGTGAGTCTGTAGTTATGTCTGCAATGGGAAGTTCATTCCATAGTTTAGATTGGGAGTGAGTCTGTAGTTCTGACTGCAATGGGAAGTTGATTCCATAGTTTAGATTGGGAGTGAGTCTGTAGTTCTGACTGCAATGGGAAGTTCATTCCATAGTTTAGATTGGGAGTGAGTCTGTAGTTCTGACTGCAATGGGAAGTTCATTCCATAGTTTAGATTGGGAGTGAGTCTGTAGTTCTGACTGTAATGGGAAGTTCATTCCATAGTTTAGATTGGGAGTGAGTCTGTAGTTCTGACTGCAATGGGAAGTTCATTCCATAGTTTAGATTGGGAGTGAGTCTGTAGTTCTGACTGCAATGGGAAGTTCATTCCATAGTTTAGATTGGGAGTGAGTCTGTAGTTCTGACTGTAATGGGAAGTTCATTCCATAGTTTAGATTGGGAGTGAGTCTGTAGTTCTGACTGCAATGGGAAGTCCATTCCATAGTTTAGATTGGGAGTGAGTGCAGTTGTGACTGCAATGGGAATTTCATTCCATAGTTTAGATTGGGAGTGAGTCTGTAGTTCTGACTGTAATGGGAAGTTAATTCCATAGTTTAGATTGAGAGAGAGTCTGTAGTTCTGACTGCAATGGGAAGTTGATTCCATAGTTTAGATTGGGAGTGAGTCTGTAGTTCTGACTGCAATGGGAAGTTAATTCCATAGTTTAGATTGGGAGTGAGTCTGTAGTTATGTCTGCAATGGGAAGTTCATTCCATAGTTTAGATTGGGAGTGAGTCTGTAGTTCTGACTGCAATGGGAAGTTCATTCCATAGTTTAGATTGGGAGTGAGTCTGTAGTTCTGACTGCAATGGGAAGTTCATTCCATAGTTTAGATTGGGAGTGAGTCTGTAGTTCTGACTGCAATGGGAAGTTCATTCCATAGTTTAGATTGGGAGTGAGTCTGTAGTTCTGACTGCAATGGGAAGTTCATTCCATAGTTTAGATTGGGAGTGAGTCTGTAGTTCTGACTGCAATGGGAAGTTCATTCCATAGTTTAGATTGGGAGTGAGTCTGTAGTTCTGACTGCAATGGGAAGTTCATTCCATAGTTTAGATTGGGAGTGAGTCTGTAGTTCTGACTGCAATGGGAAGTTCATTCCATAGTTTAGATTGGGAGTGAGTCTGTAGTTCTGACTGCAATGGGAAGTTCATTCCATAGTTTAGATTGGGAGTGAGTCTGTAGTTCTGACTGCAATGGGAAGTTCATTCCATAGTTTAGATTGGGAGTGAGTCTGTAGTTCTGACTGCAATGGGAAGTTCATTCCATAGTTTAGATTGGGAGTGAGTCTGTAGTTCTGACTGCAATGGGAAGTTCATTCCATAGTTTAGATTGGGAGTGAGTCTGTAGTTCTGACTGCAATGGGAAGTTCATTCCATAGTTTAGATTGGGAGTGAGTCTGTAGTTCTGACTGCAATGGGAAGTTCATTCCATAGTTTAGATTGGGAGTGAGTCTGTAGTTCTGACTGCAATGGGAAGTTCATTCCATAGTTTAGATTGGGAGTGAGTCTGTAGTTCTGACTGCAATGGGAAGTTCATTCCATAGTTTAGATTGGGAGTGAGTCTGTAGTTCTGACTGCAATGGGAAGTTCATTCCATAGTTTAGATTGGGAGTGAGTCTGTAGTTCTGACTGCAATGGGAAGTTCATTCCATAGTTTAGATTGGGAGTGAGTCTGTAGTTCTGACTGCAATGGGAAGTTCATTCCATAGTTTAGATTGGGAGTGAGTGTTCGGTTATTTGGCGATGTTGTGCCCGGCTCCGACCAGCCCATGCAGTAGGCAGAGTTAAAGTGATTAACACGCACAGTTAAACCAAATGCTCCCAATGATAGCTTATATTTGATGAACTCAAACGTGCATTTTATAGGGTTTTTATTAATTCATATTAATTAAACACTTACAATCATACATTCACACGTTCTGTTCACACTTCCCCTAACTTCCCCCAACACAAGATGACAGTATCCCGGATTCTGGATTACAGTCCTATTGGTACAGTTCTATCTGCTCTGTTGGTAGGAATTCTAGCTATCATTTGAACACTCTAAGACTGTCCCAGATCATGGTACGCTTAGCTTGTCATAGATGACTTTCAGACTTAGTTATTAAGTGATTAAGTGGTACATTAATGGTACATTAATTAAGTGTAATCATGTGGTTTTAAATCTACCTTATCATAATCAAATGGTAATTAAACAATGATCGGGATGACAAGAACACAGAGAGAACACTGGTTACAATCTAAACATCATATTACATCGATTATGAATAATGCACAAACATCTATTTATAGCACATAATATATAGCAAATACATTACCGCTGGTCTCTGCCTAGACATGTTCACGTTCGATGGTATTGGTGAATCTAACTCACTTTGTGCCATACAGCATATAGTCACAGTGGGCCCTGACTGAAGTCCCACCTTCATGCTACACTTTCAGCCAATCATATGCCACTGACCCATGCATCCCTTCTGCCCTCTCTGTGAGAGGACAGTGTGGAGATCTGACTTTAGGTTAGATTAAACTGTCAGACTATTACAGGTATTTATCATTTAGGTTTTTTACCAACCCAATATATAATAGGTTATTAGAACACATTTAAACAATTGAAGAGGAATTAAAGATTGGTTCCTTCATTATTGTATGTTCTACATGAGTTGACTCTGCCCTGTGAAAGGAGTCAATAATGGCCTGTCTTCCAACAGGAGAGGGTCGTAAAACCCCCGATGTTTGTAGAATGGAATGTGGGGACCTGAGCTCTCCCTCTCTAAAGGAGCTGCTTATATCTCCAACCAATCTGACCCAATATATAATTTCTCATTATGAGTACAAATCTCGCACACCCATAATTAACCAAACACCCCTTACGTCAGTGATGAAAATTGATCTGGATATTCATTTTTCATAAACTGAAAGATTATTTTTGATATTAATTTTTTTCGGAAACATTATTTTTTGATATTTGGGCGCATGCCATTTTTAGTAATTTCGGAACCTGTTAAATAATACTGGATCCACATACTGAAGTTATAACATTATACAACTTTGAAAAACACATTAAAATAAAACACAACCCATTAACTGCATAAATCAATAAAACAATGAAAATAATAAAAGGTTTACATGCGTCGATATCGTGGACATTTTTTGTAATTATCCCAACGCACCCTTAATTATTAAATTCAGTTACAGCTAATCAAACTTATGTATACTTGTAATAATGTGAGACAGTGCATCTCCATTTTTGTAGGAGAGATGCTGGTTCATGTCAGTTAGGGGTCACCTAACTGACATGAACTTTTGGTCACCTCTGTCCGTTTAATTTTATGGCTGTTTGCCCGGACAAAGCTTCAGACTTATCTAAACAACCCCCTTGTTTAAGAAGACAGTTTATTTCCACACAAGACTGGTTCCTTATCTTAAGAAACATTCTTCCTGCGCTCCCCCCACCTGAAACGACTCTTTTGGTTGCAGAATGGGGCCCAGTTGGTAAACACATGTTCAAACAATGCAGTTTATTACCCCTGGTTGTTTCCTAATCAATCATGATCCCAAACTTGCCTTAGTATTTGTCACCGTGTTGGGAACTTCAAATTGTGATTTTAACAAAATAATCGATTTTGCATCTCAACAACTTGGTGTCATTTGACTTTTTGGATTTTTTACTTTGACTCTACCACCAAAAGCAACCCACTTGAAAATTGCAAATCCTTGCAACATCTTAACCACATTATGTGTCTTTCACACATGCAGTCTTTGTGCTTGTGTGTGTGTTAATTTGTGCGTGCGTGCGCGCACACGCGCTCACGCACAAAACCCACTTGCACTTTGAGAGACAGTGTTCCCCCCTCCCAATCGAAGGAAACTTAATCATTTTACCAGCATTCTTTTTTACCTTTGTCCATAAGGACTTAATTGGCACAAATTAAATCCACCTATCTGCTAACTTGTTGTCTAGTACAGATATAATGAACCCACATACATCATCACATTTATTATGCACAGATCAGACACACATCTCGTGTGTGAGTGTGTGTGTGCGTGCGCGTGCGTGTGTGTGTGTGTGTGCTGTGTTTGTGACATCTTGTTGTCACTCCCCAATTGTTCCCTGCTGTAGGAAAACAAATGGGTAGAGAAGCATTTCACATGCTACTCTTTCTGACCCAGTCCTGATCTCGCTGGCATGAAAGCGTTCACCCACCCCCATCTTTTTCCTTTTCTAGGATCTAAAAGGACAGGAGCCATTTTGGCCTTCTTCTCAGCCGCTTTACAAACTCGACACAACAAATGTGTCGACACTGCGGTTTTCTGTACCAGACTGGACTTTGCCATCCCCGGTTTGCCACCCTTCACGAAAGTCACCCCAGGGTGCTTCTCTGGCTCGCCTGGACCCCTCGCGGGACCCCTCACGAAAGTCACCCCAGGGTGCTTCTCTGGCTCGCCTGGACCCCTCACGGGACCCCTCACGAAAGTCACCCCAGGGTGCTTGGTGTGTGTGTCATGCTCCTCCGCCCGTTGATCGCGTAGACTGGCACCAGTAATGCCACAAATCACGCTCGGCGTTTCTGTGGTGAGAAGGTTTGATGACTCGTCGGCCTTGCCCACGCCGTTTGTGGGCATGGCTCTGCTGATGAACGGTGAGGCGTAGGCAGCCTCCAGCTCCTCCGGAAGGCCGCTCACCTGTTCCGCTCCCGTTGACAGCTCTGCTGCTGCTGTCGGTCCCACTTCGATGTTCGGCCATTCCTCCTCTGTCGAAGGCTGCGGAACTGCGTGGTTCACAGGTGCGACGTCTGCCGCTCGTTGGTTTCCCTCAGCTCTGCCCGTAGCCGCTCTTGGCCTGCTAGGACTCTGACTGGGGGTCGGTGTAGAGAGCCCTGGGCCCCCTGCATGGTTACTGCAGGAAGCACCAGGCTGTGCCTCCGTTGTGACAGGCTCTATCTGCTCCCAGCCCGGATGACTGGTAGCCCTGTCTCTTCGCCCCTCTGGGGCTGTCCCGGTCCCCGCTGGCACCGTCTCCGCTCCGCCCGTCTCTGCGCTGGCAGAGACGGGCCGTGATGTCACATCTCGGGGTCCGTGATGTCACATCTCGTGACGTCTGGTGCTGCGTCTGCGGGCTGGATGCCCCTCTCCTCTGGGGCTCCTATGTTCCTGCTCTCTGCAGGACACTCACAGAGGCCTATCTGGTGGCACCCTGCTGTGACGACACCTCTGGCTACCCTGTCATTCTCCTGACAGATAGCAGCCCTGATTACACGGTATATTTCACTGTTGTACTGTTTAACATATAAATTCAGTAATTCATTTTCTATGTGTGCGAGTCTATCTTCGTTTTGTTCCTGAAGGAATATCTCGTAATCTGACGACGCGTCTATCACATCGTCCATCGCCCTGTCCAGCTCAGCAAAACTTTCAGTTATCTCACTGGATGAACCCCTGTCCATACAAAGATCCACCCTATAGGTTGTGCTATCAAACATAGCTTGAGCCTGTGAGCTCTGTATCTGTAGCTCATTTAAAGAAGCCATTTTTCCACCCCCTCTGTCCCTCCCTTTAACAAACAGTACAGGAACTAATTGGACTGGGTTAGTGGTTTAGTCGACTTCACAAATCATTCATTCACTCAAGTAAATGGTTAGTTTTTTGCCCAGCTTTAATTAGCGGACTCTGACATTACTTGTTCTCAGAGAAGCCCATACTTCCCTGTTAAATACCTTCACCAAATAAACCTTTTTATACTATAACCTTTTTATATTATATAGATTATATATAATATAAGTATATAGATTTATATTGGCCGTGGGCGGTCAAACTCTAAAGCCTTCCGTAAACCTGGATTACAGGTTTTGCTAGATGCGTCACGCAACAGTTATTATAGACACGCCCTTCCTTTATGCGCACTTCAAAGCGCACTTTCAGCGTTAAACATTATTGACTGGTAAGATTATTACATCGCCTTTAATGCTGAGTTTAAAACCCTATTTTGTTCTAAACGTTTATCACCGCTATTAATTACTACTTTGGTAGATTATACCGCATGACAGTAATTACCAGTCCCCCTGTCACTCCAGTGACACATTGGGACATTTGCATGACAGTGGAAAGAGGAATTTCCCCCCCCCCTCACATGCACTAACTGCTGTTCTTCTTGGTGCGGTCTCAGCACCCAGAAGGAAACACTTTTATTGTGGTTACTATAAAAAGCACCTCTCTTGGTTTAAACGACCGGTGTCTTATCCGGTCTCAATTAAACTTTATGTTTGGTTACAAATAGTCTTTAATAATCAGTTTCCTAAACTGACCGTAGATTAGAACTCTGCCTTATCGAACAATGACTCCCAAACTATTAGTTAAACCCGCAGTTGTGGCTTACGGTTTTAACAGCTGTTTTCCCATGGACCCATACCCACATGAAAACAGTTTAACGGTGCCGCGTAGTTAGCAGCACAAATCAAAACGGCATGCCGTCACGGCAGCATTTATAGTTTGATTTAATCCTGTGGATACTAACGACTGCGGCATCGCATTCACGTGCGCTGCTATCAACGCACGGCTTGAATTTCAGTTGAATACACGTCACACCAGACAACCACAATCAAACGGGGTGCCGTCTTTCGGCCACAATTCTGTCTGATTTAATCTTGTGGTTATTAGTGTGGCACGATTCAACTCTGTGTGCTGGTCCCAACACAAACCGTCTCAGTTGAACCATATTCTGAATTAAACAACTTCAAATTGCAGATCCCTTTAGTGACTGCTATTTAAAGCCCTTTACAACGCGGTAGCAATTTAAACTGTAATATGTCAAACGGTTTCGGTTCAGACTATATTATATCTTAAATATGCCCGGGCGCGTGTATAGCTGCACGCTGATCCCAGCGTACGGCTCTTTCTTTCTGTTCAAACTAGGCACTTTAGTGGCTCTATGGTTTTAACAGTTCGCTCGGCGGCGAATTAACTTTCGCTCGGCGGCGAATTACTGTGCACTGATCCCAATGCACAGCACAACTGCCTTTAAATTGTGGTCACTTTAGTGACCACTAATTTAAAGTTATTTAAACGCGGTAGCGATTGAAACCATAATATGTCCAAACGGTCTCAGTTTAGGCTATATTATGCTTCCAACCGCCCGGCCGTGATCTAAGCTGTGCGCTGAGCGCACGGTACAGATCTTGTTTCAAGTCAAGTCACGTCAGTGACACGCTATGAATTAAACTGTGCGCACGGCTACGCAACGAATTAAACTATTCGCTCCGCGATTTAAACTCCGTACATTAGGCCCTTTAGTGGCCGTACGGTTTCAAACTGTGCACTCTAGTAGCACAGCGCTTTAAACTGGTATATGGTGAACTGTTTAAAGCTAGTCGCTGCACGCAGCGATTTGAAACTAGTAATATGCCTAGATTATAGGCTATATTACGCTTCAAACCCCCAGCAACGATTTAAAACTGTAATATGCCTAGATTATAGGCTATATTACGCTTTAAACCCCCCGCAACGATTTAAAACTGTGCGCTGATCCCAGCGCACGGTACAAAACTCTTAAATCTATGATTTAAACCTGTGCACTTTAGTGCACAACGATTTAAAACTGTAATATGCCTAGATTATAGGCTATATTACGGTTCCTACGATTTAAAACTGTTCGGTTATTTGGCGATGTTGTGCCCGGCTCCGACCAGCCCATGCAGTAGGCAGAGTTAAAGTGATTAACACGCACAGTTAAACCAAATGCTCCCAATGATAGCTTATATTTGATGAACTCAAACGTGCATTTTATAGGGTTTTTATTAATTCATATTAATTAAACACTTACAATCATACATTCACACGTTCTGTTCACACTTCCCCTAACTTCCCCCAACACAAGATGACAGTATCCCGGATTCTGGATTACAGTCCTATTGGTACAGTTCTATCTGCTCTGTTGGTAGGAATTCTAGCTATCATTTGAACACTCTAAGACTGTCCCAGATCATGGTACGCTTAGCTTGTCATAGATGACTTTCAGACTTAGTTATTAAGTGATTAAGTGGTACATTAATGGTACATTAATTAAGTGTAATCATGTGGTTTTAAATCTACCTTATCATAATCAAATGGTAATTAAACAATGATCGGGATGACAAGAACACAGAGAGAACACTGGTTACAATCTAAACATCATATTACATCGATTATGAATAATGCACAAACATCTATTTATAGCACATAATATATAGCAAATACATTACCGCTGGTCTCTGCCTAGACATGTTCACGTTCGATGGTATTGGTGAATCTAACTCACTTTGTGCCATACAGCATATAGTCACAGTGGGCCCTGACTGAAGTCCCACCTTCATGCTACACTTTCAGCCAATCATATGCCACTGACCCATGCATCCCTTCTGCCCTCTCTGTGAGAGGACAGTGTGGAGATCTGACTTTAGGTTAGATTAAACTGTCAGACTATTACAGGTATTTATCATTTAGGCTTTTTACCAACCCAATATATAATAGGTTATTAGAACACATTTAAACAATTGAAGAGGAATTAAAGATTGGTTCCTTCATTATTGTATGTTCTACATGAGTTGACTCTGCCCTGTGAAAGGAGTCAATAATGGCCTGTCTTCCAACAGGAGAGGGTCGTAAAACCCCCGATGTTTGTAGAATGGAATGTGCGGACCTGAGCTCTCCCTCTCTAAAGGAGCTGCTTATATCTCCAACCAATCTGACCCAATATATAATTTCTCATTATGAGTACAAATCTCGCACACCCATAATTAACCAAACAGTGAGTCTGTAGTTCTGACTGCAATGGGAAGTTCATTCCATAGTTTAGATTGGGAGTGAGTCTGTAGTTCTGACTGCAATGGGAAGTTCATTCCATAGTTTAGATTGGGAGTGAGTCTGTAGTTCTGACTGCAATGGGAAGTTCATTCCATAGTTTAGATTTGGAGTGAGTCTGTAGTTCTGACTGCAATG
>NW_027637800.1:172619-225119 GCF_951216825.1 Electrona antarctica | reverse complement strand
TTGGGAGTGAGTCTGTAGTTCTGACTGCAATGGGAAGTTCATTCCATAGTTTAGATTGGGAGTGAGTCTGTAGTTCTGACTGCAATGGGAAGTGTATTCCATAGTTTAGATTGAGAGTGAGTCTGTAGTTCTGACTGCAATGGGAAGTTCATTCCATAGTTTAGATTGGGAGTGAGTCTGTAGTTCTGACTGCAATGGGAAGTTCATTCCATAGTTTAGATTGGGAGTGAGTCTGTAGTTCTGACTGCAATGGGAAGTTCATTCCATAGTTTAGATTGGGAGTGAGTCTGTAGTTCTGACTGCAATGAGAAGTTCATTCCATAGTTTAGATTGGGAGTGAGTCTGTAGTTCTGACTGCAATGAGAAGTTCATTCCATAGTTTAGATTGAGAGTGAGTCTGTAGTTCTGACTGCAATGGGAAATTCATTCCATAGTTTAGATTGGGAGTGAGTCTGTAGTTCTGACTGCAATGAGAAGTTCATTCCATAGTTTTGGAGCCAGAAGGGAGAAGAGTTTGGGACGTGTGGAGCGTTGTCCCAGCATTTTAGGTACTTCCAGCTTCCCTGCGTTGGCTGATCTGAGTGAGCGGGAGGGTTTGTAGGGTTCGATCATACTTGCCAGATATGGGGGAGCCATGCCTTTGGTTGCTTTGAATGCTAGCATCAGAGTTTTGTATTCTGTGCGGGCAGCGACCAGGAGCCAATGGAGGGAGCGGAGAAAGGGGAGGGGCAGCGACCGGGAGCCAATGGAGGGAGCGGAGAAGGGGGAGGGGCAGCGACCGGGAGACAATGGAGGGAGCGGAGAAGGGGGAGGGGCAGCGACCGGGAGACAATGGAGGGAGCGGAGAAGGGGGAGGGGCAGCGACCGGGAGGCAATGGAGGGAGCGGAGAAGAGGGGAGTCGTGTGAGAATTCTGGCTGGTTGAAGACCAAGCGAGCTGCGGCATTTTGGATCAGTTGGAGAGGCACATGCCGGTAGGCCAGTAAGGAGGGAGTTACAATTTAGTCTGTCTGTCTATCTATTTGTCTGGTCGTGGAGAGAGAGAAAGAGAGTGAGAGAGAGAGAGAGAGAGAGAGAGAGAGAGAGAGAGAGAGAGAGAGAGAGAGAGAGAGAGAGAGAGAGAGAGAGAGAGAGAGAGAGAGAGAGAGAGGCACAGACAGAGAGAGAGAGGCACAGACAGACAGACAGACAGACAGACAGACCAGTGGTAGTGAGGTCATCTCAGGGCAGCTGAGGATTCATGTGAAGCTAAATTTACACTGTGTCACGTCCTCAACTCAACTCCATGATCACATGACAGGTTGACTCACTGTGGAAGTGGGTGAAAGTTGTGTTGCTGTCGTACAGGAGCCGCCATCATTGTAGTTTTTAAGCTGCCATCATTGTAGTTTTTTTAAGCTGCCATCATTGTAGTTTTCAGGAAAATAATATAGATGGCAATTAGTGTCACATGATATTCCTAACAATATGAGCAAAAATGTATTTACAATTTAGGCATTTAGCATACATCACATACATAAAAACAGAACAACACATGGTGATACATCACATACAGTACATAGAAACAGAACAGAAAGAACAACACATGGTGATACATCACATACAGTACATAGAAACAGAACAGAAAGAACAACACATGGTGATACATCACATACAGTACATAGAAACAGAACAGCAAGAACAACACATGGTGATACATCACATACATAGAAACAGAACAACAAGAACAACACATGGTGATACATCACATACATAGAAACAGAACAACAAGAACAACACATGGTGATACATCACATACATATAAATAGTAATCTAGGATCCTACGTAAACTGAGAAGCTGACATCAGTTTAACATTGTAACAGTAACAGTGCCTGGAACTACATATTTTCAGATGGGGGTCGGCGGCCAATTACATATATTTTTGGGGGTCCTTGACATGATATAGTGTGAGAACCACTGACATAGAAACATAGGGTTTAACCCTGTGAGAACCACTGACATAGCAACATATGGTTTAACCCTGTGAGAACCACTGACATAGCAACATATGGTTTAACCCTGTGAGAACCACTGACATAGAAACATATGGTTTAACCCTGTGAGAACCACTGACATAGAAACATATGGTTTAACCCTGTGAGAACCACTGACATAGAAACATAGGGTTTAACCCTGTGAGAACCACTGACATAGAAACATATGGTTTAACCCTGTGAGAACCACTGACAGAAACATAGGGTTTAACCCTGTAAGAACCACTGACATAGAAACATATGGTTTAACCCTATGTTGTTGGTAGAAACTCCCCCTGGTGGTCAGCCTGTATATTACAATATATTAATGTGTGTTTGGTAGATACTCCCCCTGGTGGTCAGCCTGTATATTACAATATATTAATGTGTGTTTGGTAGAAACTCCCCCTGGTGGTCAGCAGGACATTCTGCACCTCAGCCCGTCAGCTGAGGAACAAAGTCCCCGAGGCCCAGAAACTATTCCAGGTACACTGTAAAACATTTTAACATAAATTACATTGTAAAACATTTTAACATCAATTACACTGTAAAACATTTTAACATAAATTACACTGTCAAATATTTTAACATAATGTACACTGTAAAATATTTTAACAATACATTAAACTGTAAAACATTTTAACAGTAAATCACACTGTAAATGTTTTTTAACAGTACATTACACTGTAAAACATTTTTAACAGTACATTACACTGTAAAACATTTGTAACAGTACATTACACTGTAAAACATTTGAACACAAAGGCCCAGAAACTCTTCCAGGTACAGTCAAAACGAGCATTGTCTCCAATCTCTTGAGCTGCGTTAAAAATGTCAACTTTAAAACATTAATGTCAACTAATAATTGGCCATTATTGGTTTCCATGGTAACACAGTCTATTGTTTGGTTTCCATGGTAACACAGTCTATTGTTTGGTTTCCATGGTAACACAGTCTATTGTTTGGTTTCCATGGTAACACAGTATATTGTTTGGTTCCCATGGTAACACAGTCTATTGTTTGGTTTCCATGGTAACACAGCCTATTGTTTGGTTTCCATGGTAACACAGTCTATTGTTTGGTTTCCATGGTAACACAGTCTATTGTTTGGTTTCCATGGTAACACAGCCTATTGTTTGGTTTCCATGGTAACACAGCCTATTGTTTGGTTTCCATGGTAACACAGTCTATTGTTTGGTTTCCATGGTAACACAGTCTATTGTTTGGTTTCCATGGTAACACAGTCTATTGTTTGGTTTCCATGGTAACACAGTCTATTGTTTGGTTTTCATGGTAACACAGTCTATTGTTTGGTTTCCATGGTAACATAGCCTATTGTTTGGTTTTCATGGTAACACAGTCTATTGTTTGGTTTCCATGGTAACACAGTCTATTGTTTGGTTTTCATGGTAACACAGTCTATTGTTTGGTTTCCATGGTAACATAGCCTATTGTTTGGTTTCCATGGTAACACAGTCTATTGTTTGGTTTCCATGGTAACACAGTCTATTGTTTGGTTTCCATGGTAACACAGTCTATTGTTTGGTTTTCATGGTAACACAGTCTATTGTTTGGTTTCCATGGTAACATAGCCTATTGTTTGGTTTCCATGGTAACACAGTCTATTGTTTGGTTTCCATGGTAACACAGTCTATTGTTTGGTTTCCATGGTAACACAGTCTATTGTTTGGTTTTCATGGTAACACAGTCTATTGTTTGGTTTCCATGGTAACATAGCCTATTGTTTGGTTTCCATGGTAACACAGTCTATTGTTTGGTTTCCATGGTAACACAGTCTATTGTTTGGTTTCCATGGTAACATAGCCTATTGTTTGGTTTCCATGGTAACACAGTCTATTGTTTGGTTTCCATGGTAACACAGTCTATTGTTTGGTTTCCATGGTAACACAGTCTATTGTTTGGTTTTCATGGTAACACAGTCTATTGTTTGGTTTCCATGGTAACACAGTCTATTGTTTGGTTTCCATGGTAACACAGTCTATTGTTTGGTTTTCATGGTAACACAGTCTATTGTTTGGTTTCCATGGTAACATAGCCTATTGTTTGGTTTCCATGGTAACACAGCCTATTGTTTGGTTTCCATGGTAACACAGTCTATTGTTTGGTTTCCATGGTAACACAGTATATTGTTTGGTTTCCATGGTAACACAGTCTATTGTTTGGTTTCCATGGTAACACAGCCTATTGTTTGGTTTCCATGGTAACACAGTATATTGTTTGGTTTCCATGGTAACACAGCCTATTGTTTGGTTTCCATGGTAACACAGTCTATTGTTTGGTTTCCATGGTAACACAGTCTATTGTTTGGTTTCCATGGTAACACAGTCTATTGTTTGGTTTTCATGGTAACACAGTCTATTGTTTGGTTTCCATGGTAACATAGCCTATTGTTTGGTTTCCATGGTAACACAGCCTATTGTTTGGTTTCCATGGTAACACAGTCTATTGTTTGGTTTCCATGGTAACACAGTCTATTGTTTGGTTTCCATGGTAACACAGTCTATTGTTTGGTTTCCATGGTAACACAGTCTATTGTTTGGTTTTCATGGTAACACAGTCTATTGTTTGGTTTCCATGGTAACATAGCCTATTGTTTGGTTTCCATGGTAACACAGCCTATTGTTTGGTTTCCATGGTAACACAGTATATTGTTTGGTTTCCATGGTAACACAGTCTATTGTTTGGTTTCCATGGTAACACAGTCTATTGTTTGGTTTTCATGGTAACACAGTCTATTGTTTGGTTTCCATGGTAACATAGCCTATTGTTTGGTTTTCATGGTAACACAGTCTATTGTTTGGTTTCCATGGTAACACAGTCTATTGTTTGGTTTTCATGGTAACACAGTCTATTGTTTGGTTTCCATGGTAACATAGCCTATTGTTTGGTTTCCATGGTAACACAGCCTATTGTTTGGTTTCCATGGTAACACAGTCTATTGTTTGGTTTCCATGGTAACACAGTATATTGTTTGGTTTCCATGGTAACACAGTATATTGTTTGGTTTCCATGGTAACACAGCCTATTGTTTGGTTTCCATGGTAACACAGCCTATTGTTTGGTTTCCATGGTAACACAGCCTATTGTTTGGTTTCCATGGTAACACAGTATATTGTTTGGTTTCCATGGTAACACAGTCTATTGTTTGGTTTCCATGGTAACACAGTCTATTGTTTGGTTTTCATGGTAACACAGTCTATTGTTTGGTTTCCATGGTAACACAGTCTATTGTTTGGTTTTCATGGTAACACAGTCTATTGTTTGGTTTCCATGGTAACATAGCCTATTGTTTGGTTTCCATGGTAACACAGTCTATTGTTTGGTTTCCATGGTAACACAGTCTATTGTTTGGTTTCCATGGTAACACAGTCTATTGTTTGGTTTCCATGGTAACACAGTCTATTGTTTGGTTTTCATGGTAACATAGCCTATTGTTTGGTTTCCATGGTAACACAGTCTATTGTTTGGTTTCCATGGTAACACAGTCTATTGTTTGGTTTCCATGGTAACACAGTCTATTGTTTGGTTTTCATGGTAACACAGTCTATTGTTTGGTTTCCATGGTAACATAGCCTATTGTTTGGTTTCCATGGTAACACAGTCTATTGTTTGGTTTCCATGGTAACACAGTCTATTGTTTGGTTTCCATGGTAACACAGTCTATTGTTTGGTTTTCATGGTAACACAGTCTATTGTTTGGTTTCCATGGTAACATAGCCTATTGTTTGGTTTCCATGGTAACACAGTCTATTGTTTGGTTTCCATGGTAACACAGTCTATTGTTTGGTTTCCATGGTAACATAGCCTATTGTTTGGTTTCCATGGTAACACAGTCTATTGTTTGGTTTCCATGGTAACACAGTCTATTGTTTGGTTTCCATGGTAACACAGTCTATTGTTTGGTTTTCATGGTAACACAGTCTATTGTTTGGTTTCCATGGTAACACAGTCTATTGTTTGGTTTCCATGGTAACACAGTCTATTGTTTGGTTTTCATGGTAACACAGTCTATTGTTTGGTTTCCATGGTAACATAGCCTATTGTTTGGTTTCCATGGTAACACAGCCTATTGTTTGGTTTCCATGGTAACACAGCCTATTGTTTGGTTTCCATGGTAACACAGTCTATTGTTTGGTTTCCATGGTAACACAGTCTATTGTTTGGTTTCCATGGTAACACAGTCTATTGTTTGGTTTTCATGGTAACACAGCCTATTGTTTGGTTTCCATGGTAACACAGTCTATTGTTTGGTTTCCATGGTAACACAGTCTATTGTTTGGTTTCCATGGTAACACAGTCTATTGTTTGGTTTCCATGGTAACACAGTCTATTGTTTGGTTTCCATGGTAACACAGCCTATTGTTTGGTTTCCATGGTAACACAGTCTATTGTTTGGTTTTCATGGTAACACAGTATATTGTTTGGTTTCCATGGTAACACAGTCTATTGTTTGGTTTCCATGGTAACACAGTCTATTGTTTGGTTTCCATGGTAACACAGTCTATTGTTTGGTTTCCATGGTAACACAGTCTATTGTTTGGTTTCCATGGTAACACAGTCTATTGTTTGGTTTCCATGGTAACACAGCCTATTGTTTGGTTTCCATGGTAACACAGTCTATTGTTTGGTTTCCATGGTAACACAGTCTATTGTTTGGTTTCCATGGTAACACAGCCTATTGTTTGGTTTCCATGGTAACACAGTCTATTGTTTGGTTCCCATGGTAACACAGCCTATTGTTTGGTTTCCATGGTAACACAGTCTATTGTTTGGTTTCCATGGTAACACAGTCTATTGTTTGGTTTCCATGGTAACACAGTCTATTGTTTGGTTTCCATGGTAACACAGCCTATTGTTTGGTTTCCATGGTAACACTGCCTATTGTTTGGTTTCCATGGTAACACAGTATATTGTTTGGTTTCCATGGTAACACAGCCTATTGTTTGGTTTTCATGGTAACACAGTCTATTGTTTGGTTTCCATGGTAACACAGTCTATTGTTTGGTTTCCATGGTAACACAGCCTATTGTTTGGTTTCCATGGTAACACAGTCTATTGTTTGGTTTCCATGGTAACACAGTCTATTGTTTGGTTTCCATGGTAACACAGTCTATTGTTTGGTTTTCATGGTAACACAGTCTATTGTTTGGTTTTCATGGTAACACAGCCTATTGTTTGGTTTCCATGGTAACACAGCCTATTGTTTGGTTTCCATGGTAACACAGTCTATTGTTTGGTTTCCATGGTAACACAGTCTATTGTTTGGTTTCCATGGTAACACAGTATATTGTTTGGTTCCCATGGTAACACAGTCTATTGTTTGGTTTCCATGGTAACACAGTCTATTGTTTGGTTTCCATGGTAACACAGTATATTGTTTGGTTTCCATGGTAACACAGCCTATTGTTTGGTTTCCATGGTAACACAGTCTATTGTTTGGTTTCCATGGTAACACAGTCTATTGTTTGGTTTCCATGGTAACACAGCCTATTGTTTGGTTTCCATGGTAACACAGTCTATTGTTTGGTTTCCATGGTAACACAGTCTATTGTTTGGTTTCCATGGTAACACAGCACAGTCTATTGTTTGGTTTCCATGGTAACACAGCCTATTGTTTGGTTTCCATGGTAACACAGTCTATTGTTTGGTTTCCATGGTAACAGGAGGACAACGGCTTGCCAGTTCACATCAAAGGAGGAACCACTGATGTTCTGATGTACAGATTCACCATGGCATTCACTGCAGCAGGTAATCTATAGTACATTCACTGCAGCAGGTAATCTATAGTACATTCACTGATACAGGTAATCTATAGTACATTCACTGATACAGGTAATCTATAGTACATTCACTGATACAGGTAATCTATAGTACATTCACTGATACAGGTAATCTATAGTACATTCACTGCAGCAGGTAATCTATAGTACATTCAATGATACAGGTAATCTATAGTACATTCACTGCAGCAGGTAATCTATAGTACATTAACTGCAGCAGGTAATCTATAGTACATTCACGGATACAGATAGTCTATAGTACATTCACTGCAGCAGGTAATCTATAGTACATTCACTGCAGCAGGTAATCTATAGTTCATTCACTGCAGCAGGTAATCTATAGTACATTCACTGCAACAGGTAATCTATAGTTCATTCACTGCAGCAGGTAATCTATAGTACATTCACTGCAGCAGGTAATCTATAGTTCATTCACTGCAGCAGGTAATCTATAGTACATTCACTGCAACAGGTAATCTATAGTACATTCACTGCAGCAGGTAATCTATAGTACATTCACTGATACAGGTAATCTATAGTACATTCACTGATACAGGTAATCTATAGTACATTCACTGATACAGGTAATCTATAGTACATTCACTGCAACAGGTAATCTATAGTACATTCACTGATACAGGTAATCTATAGTACATTCACTGATACAGGTAATCTATAGTACATTCACTGATACAGGTAATCTATAGTACATTCACTGATACAGGTAATCTATAGTACATTCACTACAACAGGTAATCTATAGTACATTCACTGATACAGGTAATCTATAGTACATTCACTGATACAGGTAATCTATAGTACATTCACTGATACAGGTAATCTATAGTACATTCACTGATACAGGTAATCTATAGTACATTCACTACAGCAGGTAATCTATAGTACATTCACTGATACAGGTAATCTATAGTACATTCACTACAGCAGGTAATCTATAGTACATTCACTGATACAGGTAGTCTATAGTACATTCACTGATACAGGTAATCTATAGTACATTCACTGATACAGGTAATCTATAGTACATTCACTGATACAGGTAATCTATAGTACATTCACTACAGCAGGTAATCTATAGTACATTCACTGATACAGGTAATCTATAGTACATTCACTGATACAGGTAATCTATAGTACATTCACTGATACAGGTAATCTATAGTACATTCACTGATACAGGTAATCTATAGTACATTCACTGATACAGGTAATCTATAGTACATTCACTGATACAGGTAATCTATAGTACATTCACTGATACAGGTAATCTATAGTACATTCACTGATACAGGTAATCTATAGTACATTCACTGATACAGGTAATCTATAGTACATTCACTGATACAGGTAGTCTATAGTACATTCACTGATACAGGTAATCTATAGTACATTCACTGATACAGGTAATCTATAGTACATTCACTGATACAGGTAATCTATAGTACATTCACTGATACAGGTAATCTATAGTACATTCACTGATACAGGTAATCTATAGTACATTCACTGATACAGGTAATCTATAGTACATTCACTGCAACAGGTAATCTATAGTACATTCACTGATACAGGTAATCTATAGTACATTCACTGATACAGGTAATCTATAGTACATTCACTGATACAGGTAATCTATAGTACATTCACTGCAACAGGTAATCTATAGTACATTCACTGCAACAGGTAATCTATAGTACATTCACTGATACAGGTAATCTATAGTACATTCACTGCAGCAGGTAATCTATAGTACATTCACTGATACAGGTAATCTATAGTACATTCACTGATACAGGTAATCTATAGTACATTCACTGCAACAGGTAATCTATAGTACATTCACTGATACAGGTAATCTATAGTACATTCACTGATACAGGTAATCTATAGTACATTCACTGATACAGGTAATCTATAGTACATTCACTGCAACAGGTAATCTATAGTACATTCACTGCAGCAGGTAATCTATAGTACATTCACTGATACAGGTAATCTATAGTACATTCACTGATACAGGTAATCTATAGTACATTCACTGCAGCAGGTAATCTATAGTACATTCACTGATACAGGTAATCTATAGTACATTCACTGATACAGGTAATCTATAGTACATTCACTGATACAGGTAATCTATAGTACATTCACTGATACAGGTAATCTATAGTACATTCACTACAACAGGTAATCTATAGTACATTCACTGATACAGGTAATCTATAGTACATTCACTACAGCAGGTAATCTATAGTACATTCACTGATACAGGTAGTCTATAGTACATTCACTGATACAGGTAATCTATAGTACATTCACTGCAACAGGTAATCTATAGTACATTCACTGATACAGGTAATCTATAGTACATTCACTGATACAGGTAATCTATAGTACATTCACTGATACAGGTAATCTATAGTACATTCACTGATACAGGTAATCTATAGTACATTCACTGATACAGGTAATCTATAGTACATTCACTGATACAGGTAGTCTATAGTACATTCACTGATACAGGTAATCTATAGTACATTCACTGATACAGGTAATCTATAGTACATTCACTGATACAGGTAATCTATAGTACATTCACTGATACAGGTAATCTATAGTACATTCACTGATACAGGTAATCTATAGTACATTCACTGATACAGATAATCTATAATACATTCACTGATACAGGTAATCTATAGTACATTCACTGATACAGGTAGTCTATAGTACATTCACTGATACAGGTAATCTATAGTACATTCACTGATACAGGTAATCTATAGTACATTCACTGATACAGGTAATCTATAGTACATTCACTGATACAGGTAATCTATAGTACATTCACTGATACAGGTAATCTATAGTACATTCACTGATACAGGTAGTCTATAGTACATTCACTGATACAGGTAATCTATAGTACATTCACTGATACAGGTAATCTATAGTACATTCACTGATACAGGTAATCTATAGTACATTCACTGATACAGGTAATCTATAGTACATTCACTGATACAGGTAATCTATAGTACATTCACTGATACAGGTAATCTATAGTACATTCACTGATACAGGTAATCTATAGTACATTCACTGATACAGGTAATCTATAGTACATTCACTGCAACAGGTAATCTATAGTACATTCACTGATACAGGTAATCTATAGTACATTCACTACAGCAGGTAATCTATAGTACATTCACTACAACAGGTAATCTATAGTACATTCACTGATACAGGTAATCTATAGTACATTCACTGATACAGGTAATCTATAGTACATTCACTACAGCAGGTAATCTATAGTACATTCACTACAACAGGTAATCTATAGTACATTCACTGCAACAGGTAATCTATAGTACATTCACTGCAGCAGGTAATCTATAGTACATTCACTGATACAGGTAATCTATAGTACATTCACTGATACAGGTAATCTATAGTACATTCACTGATACAGGTAATCTATAGTACATTCCACTGATACAGGTAATCTATAGTACATTCACTGATACAGGTAATCTATAGTACATTCACTGATACAGGTAATCTATAGTACATTCACTGATACAGGTAATCTATAGTACATTCACTGATACAGGTAATCTATAGTACATTCACTGATACAGGTAATCTATAGTACATTCACTGATACAGGTAATCTATAGTACATTCACTGATACAGGTAATCTATAGTACATTCACTGATACAGGTAATCTATAGTACATTCACTGCAACAGGTAATCTATAGTACATTCACTGATACAGGTAATCTATAGTACATTCACTGCAGCAGGTAATCTATAGTACATTCACTGATACAGGTAATCTATAGTACATTCACTGCAGCAGGTAATCTATAGTACATTCACTGATACAGGTAATCTATAGTACATTCACTGCAGCAGGTAATCTATAGTACATTCACTACAACAGGTAATCTATAGTACATTCACTGATACAGGTAATCTATAGTACATTCACTGCAGCAGGTAATCTATAGTACATTCACTGATACAGGTAATCTATAGTACATTCACTGATACAGGTAATCTATAGTACATTCACTGCAGCAGGTAATCTATAGTACATTCACTGATACAGGTAATCTATAGTACATTCACTGCAGCAGGTAATCTATAGTACATTCACTGATACAGGTAATCTATAGTACATTCACTGATACAGGTAATCTATAGTACATTCACTGATACAGGTAATCTATAGTACATTCACTGCAGCAGGTAATCTATAGTACATTCACTGATACAGGTAATCTATAGTACATTCACTGATACAGGTAATCTATAGTACATTCACTGATACAGGTAATCTATAGTACATTCACTGCAACAGGTAATCTATAGTACATTCACTACAACAGGTAATCTATAGTACATTCACTGATACAGGTAATCTATAGTACATTCACTGCAGCAGGTAATCTATAGTACATTCACTACAACAGGTAATCTATAGTACATTCACTGATACAGGTAATCTATAGTACATTCACTGCAGCAGGTAATCTATAGTACATTCACTGATACAGGTAATCTATAGTACATTCACTACAACAGGTAATCTATAGTACATTCACTGATACAGGTAATCTATAGTACATTCACTGATACAGGTAATCTATAGTACATTCACTGATACAGGTAATCTATAGTACATTCACTGCAGCAGGTAATCTATAGTTCAGCCCCCCCCCCCCCCCCCCCCCCGTTGTAACTCTGAGGACCCCCTAGGTTGGAGACCCCTGACTTATACTACATGTAATTAACTCTGACCTTTCCTTGTGTGTGTGTGTGTGTGTGTGACTGTGTGCGTGCGTGCGTGCGTGCGTGCGTGCGTGCGTGCGTGCGTGCGTGAGTGCGTGCGTGCGTGCGTGCGTGCGTGCGTGCGTGCGTGCGTGCGTGCGTGCGTGTGTGTACACAGGAACCAGCTATGCTGTCTACTGTCTGCTGTGTGCGTGTCTGCCTCGCAAGAAAGATTAAGAAGATTCACTGCTCTGTCTAAATGTCCTTGGTTTAAAGGGGGGTCTAAATGTCCTTGGTTTAAAGGGGGGTCTAAATGTCCTTGGTTTAAAGGGGGTCTAAATGTCCTTGGTTTAAAGGGGGGTCTAAATGTCCTTGGTTTAAAGGGGGTCTAAATGTCCTTGGTTTAAAGGGGGGTCTAAATGTCCTTGGTTTAAAGGGGGGTCTAAATGTCCTTGGTTTAAAGGGGGGTCTAAATGTCCTTGGTTTAAAGGGGGGTCTAAATGTCCTTGGTTTAAAGGGGGTCTAAATGTCCTTGGTTTAAAGGGGGGTCTAAATGTCCTTGGTTTAAAGGGGGGTCTAAATGTCCTTGGTTTAAAGGGGGGTCTAAAATTCTAAATGTCCCCGTTTTAAAGTGTGGGGGGGGGGGGGGGGGGGGTGGGGGGGGGGGGTACATTCTAAATGTCCATGTTCCTTATCTGCGTCTACTCCCCGATTTTTTCCCCCAAAGCAGTTAAAAGTCAGAGTTAATGCATTAACTGGGTAAATACTTCAACTGTGATGTTATTATCAGACATACATCATATCCAGCCCTGCAGGTGTGTGGGTATAGGACAGGTTGTGAGCTTGTAGATCAGCATAAACGGGGAGACAGCTAGTGACCCAGGATTCATCTAGAAGTTGTGTTGTTTGATGTACAAATCTATTCCTCTGAGTCATGCTCATCAATGATGTCACATGATGATGATGATGATGTCACACGATGATGTCACCATACTGTAAACTAAAATGTGTTCAACTGTAAACTATTAAACTATTAACTATTAAATCCGTCCAAACAGCTCTTATTACTACGAGTCATCGTTATAGTTACTGTACTGCACTGTGATTCTTTTTGGGAAAAATCTTCGAGAGATGAGTTACCGTGTGGGGGTCCCCGGGGGGTCCCCGGAACATCCAGACCCCCAGGAACGCATGTCCCCCAGCAACGCATGTCCCCCAGCAACGCATGTCCCCCAGCAACGCATGTCCCCCAGCAACGCATGTCCTGATTTTAGGGCGACATGTCCTGTCTCTATCAATTAGTAATGCCCAGCGCTCAAGACGGAGATTGATCAAAAGGACGGAGATTATTGATATCAAAACTGATCGTTGTGAGCTTGTAGATCTGATCGTTGTGAGCTTGTAGATCTGATTGTTGTGAGCTTGAAGATCTGATCGTTGTGAGCTTGTAGATCTGATCGTTTGGGCAGACTTACTTTGAGCCGGTCTGACGCCATGGAAGGCCACATTTGGACAAGACTGACAGGGAACTCCATATATGGGCATAGCAGATAGTGACATCATAGTGATGACACAAGTGTCGCCTCGACTCGACTCAAAAACTAAATTCAGTAGCGAACCCTTTCTTTATGTGTGAACGGGTCATTATCCATCTGTCAAACTATATTCACTATAAATCACTAATCACTAACTATTAATCACTATAAATCACTCTATAAATCGCTGTGTGCTCGGCTCGACTTTCAGTTCTTGAAATAGTCCAGAAGTCGTTGTCCACGGGAAATGGCGACGCCAGGCCCTAAAAAGGCCACTCCCACCGCCGCCCAAATAAGGACGCATCCCGGTCCGAAACGCGAGCTGACAGCGGAGCAGAGGCAGGAGGTCAGAGAAGCGTTCGATCTGTTCGACGGCGAGGGAAGCGGAACGATAGCGGCCAAGGAAGTGAGGTTCGCCATGGAGGCCCTGGGCTTCGGGCCTCCGGAGAGGGACGAGGTCCGAGCGACGCTCGCGGACGAGGAGGGCGTCATCGAGGAGGGCTCGCGAGGGACGGCCGTCGACTTCGACGCCTTCCTCGGCCTGGCGACGCCGAGGATGAACGCGAGGGACGTCGACGGGGAGTCGCGGAGGGCGTTCCGTCTGCTGGACGACGACGCAACGGGAAGGATCTCCTTGGGAAACCTGCGGAGGCTGGCGAGGGAGCTGGGCCACAGCGGGGCCGACGTGACGGACAAGGAGGTCCAGGAGATGATGGAGCTGGCGGACCAAGACCACGACGGAGAGGTCAGCCAGGAGGAGTTTCTGAGGATCATGAAACACGCCAATTTCTACTGAAGTCACTGGTTCCCCAAACGTTCTCATCTCAAGGACCCCCAAATGGACACCAGTTATCGTTTAATTTCAAGGACCCCCAGTTTTTTAGCAAAAGGCCGATGCACACCTCAGAAGGCTGGCGACAGGTGCGTAGGGCAATAGAGCATATATTATACATATATTATCATATTATATATATACATTACAAAGGGTATCTTTGAAAGAAAAGTCTGATGAAGGTCTAATCGACCGAAACGTCCGTGTTCCGTTCACCTCCACGATCTGTCCTCTCTCCTCCAGGTAGGATTGCATCCATGCAGCTCACTGATGTACTAAACCAATTGCTTTTAGCTTATCAATCAGTGCAGATTGACTGTGTCAAAAGCCTTTTGGAGGTCCAGCATGACCATTCCGCAGTATGCTGGCAAATACTGCTGGCAAATCCACCTCGTGTTTGATGCAGGTCGCTCAAATAGAGGAGGCATGTGTCGGTGGAGTGGAATGCTCTGCAGCCAGGTTGGAATTCCTACATTATTATGTACTTGTTTTCAGCAAGATATTTTTCGACCTACATCATAGACATCATGCTCCTATACTGCTGTGTCTCCACAGACCTTGTCCTACACACACATTAAACTGTGTCTCCACAGACCTTGTCCTACACACACATTAAACTGTGTCTCCACAGACCTTGTCCTACACACACATTAAACTGTGTCTCCACAGACCTTGTCCTACACACACATTAAACTGTGTCTCCACAGACCTTGTCCTACACACACATTAAACTGTGTCTCCACAGACCTTGTCCTACACACACATTAAACTGTGTCTCCACAGACCTTGTCCTACACACACATTAAACTGTGTCTCCACAGACCTTGTCCTACACACACATTAAACTGTGTATCCACAGACCTTGTCCTACACACACATTAAACTGTGTCTCCACAGACCTTGTCCTACACACACATTAAACTGTGTCTCCACAGACCTTGTCCTACACACACACATTAAACTGTGTCTCCACAGACCTTGTCCTACACACACACATTAAACTGTGTCTCCACAGACCTTGTCCTACACACACATTAAACTGTGTATCCACAAACATTGTCTTACAAACACATTCAATTCCCATTATACAACAGGTCGTTTCGAGGAAGCAATCTGATTGGTTGAAACGGCTTCTAGCCGTGGATCAAACCAGCACCATTCACCAAATCAAAACAATCAAAACAAAGAATTCAGCTGCTCTGTTTTCCCAGAGCGCTAGCAAACTCGGTGGCTAGGCTATCTAGTTTCTTGGGACATGTGTGGTCGTAGTGACTACATCTGTCATTAAAAAAAGTTAGTTTTAAGAGTAACTGTTGTATAATTGCAATGTTACACTTGAGGGTGTGGTTTATTGTGATTATTGCCACTTCAGTGATGCTTGCGGAACTCGACTTCGTCTCGTTCCTGACCGCATCACTGTCGTGGCAATAATCACGTTAAACCACACCCTCTCGTGTAATATTGCTTAATTAATTGACAATGAAGGGAGAATTTTACATCATAGTGTAAATATAGCCTAGGAGGAAGCACCAGGAGGAAGCACCTAGGAGGAAGCACCTAGGAGGAAGCACCAGGAGGAAGCACCTAGGAGGAAGCACCTAGGAGGAAGCACCTAGGAGGAAGCACCAGGAGGAAGCACCTAGGAGGAAGCACCAGCAACTGTTGTCCAACGGTTTCTTCCCCCAAACCATCAGGACACTGAATGCTCTCCACATACTGCCCTCAAACCATCAGGACTGAATGCTCTCCACATACTGCCCCCAAACCATCAGGACACTGAATGCTCTCCACATACTGCCCCCAAACCATCAGGACACTGAATGCTCTCCACATACTGCCCCCAAACCATCAGGACACTGAATGCTCTCCACATACTGCCCCCAAACCATCAGGACACTGAATGCTCTCCACATACTGCCCCCAAACCATCAGGACTGAATGCTCTCCACATACTGCCCCCCAAACCATCAGGACTGAATGCTCTCCACATACTGCCCCCCAAACCATCAGGACACTGAATGCTCTCCACATACTGCCCCCAAACCATCAGGACTGAATGCCCTCCACATACTGCCCCCCAAACCATCAGGACACTGAATGCTCTCCACATACTGCCCCCCAAACCATCAGGACACTGAATGCTCTCCACATACTGCCCCCAAACCATCAGGACTGAATGCCCTCCACATACTGCCCCCCAAACCATCAGGACACTGAATGCTCTCCACATACTGCCCCCAAACCATCAGGACACTGAATGCTCTCCATATACTGCCCCCAAACCATCAGGACACTGAATGCTCTCCACATACTGCCCCCCAAACCATCAGGACACTGAATGCTCTCCACATACTGCCCCCAAACCATCAGGACTGAATGCTCTCCACATACTGCCCCCAAACCATCAGGACACTGAATGCTCTCCACATACTGCCCCCAAACCATCAGGACTGAATGCTCTCCACATACTGCCCCCAAACCATCAGGACACTGAATGCCCTCCACATACTGCCCCCAAACCATCAGGACACTGAATGCTCTCCACATACTGCCCCCAAACCATCAGGACACTGAATGCTCTCCACATACTGCCCCCAAACCATCAGGACTGAATGCTCTCCACATACTGCCCCCAAACCATCAGGACTGAATGCTCTCCACATACTGCCCCCCAAACCATCAGGACACTGAATGCTCTCCACATACTGCCCCCAAACCATCAGGACTGAATGCCCTCCACATACTGCCCCCCAAACCATCAGGACACTGAATGCTCTCCACATACTGCCCCCAAACCATCAGGACACTGAATGCTCTCCACATACTGCCCCCAAACCATCAGGACACTGAATGCTCTCCACATACTGCCCCCAAACCATCAGGACTGAATGCTCTCCACATACTGCCCCCCAAACCATCAGGACTGAATGCTCTCCACATACTGCCCCCCAAACCATCAGGACACTGAATGCTCTCCACATACTGCCCCCAAACCATCAGGACAAATAGGCCCCTTTTCCACCGGTTGGTTCCCAATGGGAACCGGTTCAGTTCTTTTTGGTTCTTAGTCCATCCAAAATTGGAACGTTAATTTTGAATTGAGTGGGCAATACTATACCTATATATATTAGATTGTTATCACCATGAAACTTCCCCAATTGAGTACTTACACGAAGACAATGATTTATTGTATTACGAATTTTAAATATGCAAATGAGGCATTGTGTAGAAAAATGTGCAAAATAATCGAAAATATGAAAAAGCTACTACTGTGGAAGGGTTATCATGTATTTACTTACTTTTTGCGAACGAAGCACGCTGTAACACCACCTGCCCGCCACCAGAGGGCAACTGAAATTGGAACGATACAGAGGTCTCTCTCTGTGTGTGTGTGTGTGTGTGTGTGTGTGTGTGTGTGTGTGTGTGTGTGTGTGTGTGTGTGTGTGTGTGTGTGTGTGTGTGTGTCAGACTGCCACAACACCTCCCACGTTTACGCGTCTTACTTGTATTGAACCTATAAACAATTTAATATTGGTCTAGTTTTTCCCACCAATTTTGGAGCTCTGGCTCATGGACTAAGAACCAAAAATAACTGAACCGGTTCCCATTGGGAACCAACCGGTGGAAAGAACTGAACCGGTTCCCATTGGGAACCAACCGGTGGAAAAGAACTGAACCGGTTCCCATTGGGAACCAACCGGTGGAAAAGAACTGAACCGGTTCCCACTGGGAACCAACCGGTGGAAAAGAACTGAACCGGTTCCCACTGGGAACCAACCGGTGGAAAAGAACTGAACCGGTTCCCATTGGGAACCAACCGGTGGAAAATAACTGAACCGGTTCCCACTGGGAACCAACCGGTGGAAAAGAACTGAACCGGTTCCCACTGGGAACCAACCGGTGGAAAAGAACTGAACCGGTTCCCACTGGGAACCAACCGGTGGAAAAGAACTGAACCGGTTCCCACTGGGAACCAACCGGTGGAAAAGAACTGAACCGGTTCCCACTGGGAACCAACCGGTGGAAAAGAACTGAACCGGTTCCCACTGGGAACCAACCGGTGGAAAGAACTGAACCGGTTCCCATTGGGAACCAACCGGTGGAAAAGAACTGAACCGGTTCCCACTGGGAACCAACCGGTGGAAAATAACTGAACCGGTTCCCATTGGGAACCAACCGGTGGAAAAGAACTGAACCGGTTCCCATTGGGAACCAACCGGTGGAAAAGAACTGAACCGGTTCCCATTGGGAACCAACCGGTGGAAAGAACTGAACCGGTTCCCATTGGGAACCAACCGGTGGAAAAGAACTGAACCGGTTCCCATTGGGAACCAACCGGTGGAAAAGAACTGAACCGGTTCCCACTGGGAACCAACCGGTGGAAAGAACTGAACCGGTTCCCATTGGGAACCAACCGGTGGAAAAGAACTGAACCGGTTCCCACTGGGAACCAACCGGTGGAACGAACTGAACCGGTTCCCATTGGGAACCAACCGGTGGAAAAGAACTGAACCGGTTCCCACTGGGAACCAACCGGTGGAAAAGAACTGAACCGGTTCCCACTGGGAACCAACCGGTGGAAAAGAACTGAACCGGTTCCCACTGGGAACCAACCGGTGGAAAAGAACTGAACCGGTTCCCATTGGGAACCAACCGGTGGAAAAGAACTGAACCGGTTCCTATTGGGAACCAACCGGTGGAAAAGAACTGAACCGGTTCCCACTGGGAACCAACCGGTGGAAAAGAACTGAACCGGTTCCCACTGGGAACCAACCGGTGGAAAAGAACTGAACCGCTTCCCACTGGGAACCAACCGGTGGAAAATAACTGAACCGGTTCCTATTGGGAACCAACCGGTGGAAAATAACTGAACCGGTTCCCATTGGGAACCAACCGGTGGAAAAGAACTGAACCCAGTGGAAAAGAACTGAACCGGTTCCCACTGGGAACCAACCGGTGGAAAAGAACTGAACCCAGTGGAAAAGAACTGAACCGGTTCCCACTGGGAACCAACCGGTGGAAAAGAACTGAACCGGTTCCCATTGGGAACCAACCGGTGGAAAAGAACTGAACCCAGTGGAAAAGAACTGAACCGGTTCCCACTGGGAACCAACCGGTGGAAAAGAACTGAACCGGTTCCCATTGGGAACCAACCGGTGGAAAAGAACTGAACCGGTTCCCATTAGGAACCAACCGGTGGAAAATAACTGAACCGGTTCCCACTGGGAACCGGTTCAGTTCTTTTCCACTGGGTTCAGTTCTTTTCCACCGGTTGGTTCCCACTGGGAACCAACCGGTGGAAAAGAACTGAACCGGTTCCCATTGGGAACCAACCGGTGGAAAAGAACTGAACCGGTTCCCATTGGGAACCAACCGGTGGAAAATAACTGAACCGGTTCCCACTGGGAACCAACCGGTGGAAAAGAACTGAACCGGTTCCCACTGGGAACCAACCGGTGGAAAATAACTGAACCAGTTCCCATTGGGAACCGGTTCAGTTCTTTTCCACTGGGTTCAGTTCTTTTCCACCGGTTGGTTCCCACTGGGAACCAACCGGTGGAAAAGAACTGAACCCAGTGGAAAATAACTGAACCGGTTCCCATTGGGAACCAAGCGGTGGAAAGGGGGTCTGAATGCTCGCCACATATTGCCCCCAAGACCAACATCCTGAGAGATGAACAGCACTTTGAATGCATCAGCACTTTCTCCTACCAATGTTGTCTGCTCCTGCTTTTATTGTCTTTATAAAAGGCTTTGCCTCCTTTTAACGTGTCTATTGTCTTTATAAAAGGCTTTGCCTCCTTTTAACGTGTCTATTGTCTTTATAAAAGGCTTTGCCTCCTTTTAACGTGTCTATTGTCTTTATAAAAGGCTTTGCCTCCTTTTAACGTGTCTATTGTCTTTATAAAAGGCTTTGCCTCCTTTTAACGTGTCTATTGTCTTTATAAAAGGCCTTGCCTCCTTTTAACGTGTCTATTGTCTTTATAAAAGGCTTTGCCTCCTTTTAACGTGTCTATTGTCTTTATAAAAGGCTTTGCCTCCTTTTAACGTGTCTATTGTCTTTATAAAAGGCTTTGCCTCCTTTTAACGTGTCTATTGTCTTTATAAAAGGCTTTGCCTCCTTTTAACGTGTCTATTGTCTTTATAAAAGGCTTTGCCTCCTTTTAACGTGTCTATTGTCTTTATAAAAGGCTTTGCCTCCTTTTAACGTGTCTATTGTCTTTATAAAAGGCTTTGCCTCCTTTTAACGTGTCTATTGTCTTTATAAAAGGCTTTGCCTCCTTTTAACGTGTCTATTGTCTTTATAAAAGGCTTTGCCTCCTTTTAACGTGTCTATTGTCTTTATAAAAGGCTTTGCCTCCTTTTAACGTGTCTATTGTCTTTATAAAAGGCTTTGCCTCCTTTTAACGTGTCTATTGTCTTTATAAAAGGCTTTGCCTCCTTTTAACGTGTCTATTGTCTTTATAAAAGGCTTTGCCTCCTTTTAACGTGTCTATTGTCTTTATAAAAGGCTTTGCCTCCTTTTAACGTGTCTATTGTCTTTATAAAAGGCTTTGCCTCCTTTTAACGTGTCTATTGCTTTTAAATGTGAAGCATCATGAGTTGTGGATAACGGTACATCTGATTGATTGATTTGGTTCCATTTGTACCCTAACCCTAACCCTAATACATCTGATTGATTTGGTTCCATTTGTACCCTAACCCTAACCCTAATACATCTGATTGATTTGGTTCCATTTGTACCCTAACCCTAACCCTAATACATCTGATTGGTTGATTTGGTTCCATTTGTACCCTAACCCTAACCCTAATACATCTGATTGGTTGATTTGGTTCCATTTGTACCCTAACCCTAACCCTAATACATCTGATTGATTGATTTGGTTCCATTTGTACCCTAACCCTAATACATCTGGTTGATTGATTTGGTTCCATTTGTACCCTAACCCTAACCCTAATACATCTGATTGGTTGATTTGGTTCCATTTGTACCCTAACCCTAACCCTAATACATCTGATTGATTGATTTGGTCTCAACGAGTTAAATTAACATTGTATAAATTGGGGGTCCCAGAGATAGAAATGCCATTAAATGGGGGTCCGTAGACTAATGCATGTCAAACTGGGGGTCCATGAAATGAAAATTATTGAAAATCACTGCTAGAACCGTACAAATATTCTCTTATGGGGGGTCCCTGGCATATGTTTTGGGGGTCCGCAGGGCTAATTAGTGTCAATTTGGGGGTCCTTGACATGAATATGTTTGGGAACTATATATATATATACTGTAGCCTACTGGCTACAGTGCCTTGTCCTAGTCTGGTGTTCTGCTGCCCCCTCTTGGCCAAGCCCCGTAATGACAGTCCTTAACATACATGCCTATAGTAACACACAACACAACAATTCATATAGAAATCACACCCATGTGAAGTGAGGGGCGCTCTTATCATCATCATACAATTTGCGTCTGGAGCCTGGCGCCCCTCAAACATGGGGGATGCAAGGCTCAGCACAAAACGATACCAGCACACATGATACAATGTAACACAATGTAGCAATAATGATACAACACAATGTAGTACACATGATACAATGTAACACAATGTAGCATTAATGATACAACACAATGTAGTACACATGATACAATGTAACACAATGTAGCATTAATGATACAACACAATGTAGTACACATGATACAATGTAACACAATGTAGCATTAATGATACAACACAATGTAGTACACATGATACAATGTAACACAATGTAGCATTAATGATACAACACAATGTAGCATTAATGATACAATGTAACACAATGTAGTACACATGATACAATGTAACAAAACAATGTCGCACAAATTATACAATGTAACAAAACAATGTCGCACAAATCCAGCACTAAAGAATGCCTTAACTTCTCTGATAGTCCATTAACATCCTATATAAGGCAAGATTTTCTAATTTTCATCATGCTTAAAGCAGCATGTGGCATGTCAAACTAGGGGGTTTTCATTATTCTGAATGCATTCCAAGCATTAGTTTTGCACAAAAAAAAACTCCTCGGACTAAAAACGCCCATAGCCACTTTCCCAAAATGTGCTGATCTGTGATGACGGCTATGTTTTTAGGGGTGCACAATTATGAAATTATGACTGATATCTGATTTCCGATTATCTGCAGCATCATATCAATAGCATATCTGACAATTCCGATATTATACAGAGGACCACAATGGAAACAAGCCTAGGCCCTATGGGGGCATTGGCACAAAGCCTGTTAATAAAGTATTCAATCAATCAACAACTAGCCTATACTCTTTTACAAGTGTCTGTTTTCACAGCTGAATGACTACTGAAGATGAGATGAGAGATGAGTACACACATTAAATGTAGATTTATTTATTTGTTATTTATTTTTTTCTGGTGAAAACCGATTAAATAATCTGAATTATTTTTAGACCGTTCCGCCCATGTGGAATTTTAATGGCCGATTCCGATTATGGTACCGATTAATCGTGGATCCCTAGTTATTCTTTTATTTATTTTTGTGCTAAACTAATGCTTGGAATGGATTCCAAGCTGTTACTGAAAGCATGACGACATTTTAACATTTTTGCTTTATATATGATATGAACCTTATATAATATGTTAATGGCCACATATAAACCTTATATAGGATGTTAATGGTCACATATTAACCTTATATAGGATGTTAATGGTAACATATAAACCTTATATAGGATGCTAATGGTCACATATTAACCTTATATAGGATGTTAATGGTATAGGGTCAAATATTAACCTTATAGGCCTATAGGATGTTAATGGTAAGCAAAGCAAAGCAAAGTTACTATATTTACCCAGGGTAACTGGACTAAGCATCAGATACTTGTTTACAGCCAGGCCCTGCTCATAGAACATTTCATGGTAGTGGTTCAATGACTTGCTCAAGGGCACTTCAGTGGTGGTAATTTTAACATGCCGGTCCCATATGGTCACATATAAACCTTATATAGGGTGTTAATGGTCACATATTAACCTTATATAGGATGTTAATGGTATAGGGTCACATATAAACCTCTATAAAAAAAACAAATAAACATTGCTCAATACCGACAGCCGGTCAGCATGAATGTATTCTTGTATCCTTTTCCTTGGAATTAAAAATGGTTGAGAAATCACTGCTTCTCCAATGAATGAATGAATGAATGCATTGATCTCTACATGAATGAACGCAGATCTCCAAGCCCATCCTGGGCTATAGCCTGTGTGTAGCTTTGCAGATCTGCCGTTTTTGGGTGGAATAACGGTGCAATTTCCTACATCCTGTTTCCGCCCCGAGAGGAGAGACAGACAGACCGGCAGGCAGACAGACAGTCGGTGTGTGAGACAGACAGACAGACAGACAGACAGACAGACAGACAGAGCAGAGAACAGATCTATATATATTCCGTTCCATCGTCTCTCTCTCTCTCGCTACTTTCTCGTTGTTCTTCTGTAACGGAATAAGATAAAGACACATTTCTCTTCACAACACCGTCTAACAGCAACATGGAGCCAGGTGCGTTACGCCGACATCTGTGTTTGTCTTCACTCATTCACTGTTGTTGTTGTTGTTGTTGTTGTGTTTACCTTCAAGTACTGTTTGTTTGTACACTCTGAGTGTGTGTGTGTCTGTGTGTGTGTGTGTGTGTGTGTGACAGCTATAGAGCTAACGAGGCTACAATAGCTACAGTTAGCTTTTTAAATGGACTTCCTATTGTTACTATTATTATATTAATATTGTTATTATTATTATTCCTGGTCCGTTTGAAGAGGAACAGGCAACAGGTGCCCTGTGATGACGTACAAGTAGTGACGTGTCTTTTATTTATTTTTATTTTTAATTATTTGACTGTTTTTTATCAGTCACAAGTTAGCCTGTTAGCATGTTAGCTAGCAGCATGACTTCCTCTGAGCAACACTTTTAGACGAGGTCACCGTTATTGACATAACTCAGTGGTTCACAAACTTTTTCATGCCAAATTGATACTAATTAGCCCCGCGGACCCCCCATTTGAAGAGATATTCCAGGGACCCCCATAAGAGTAGATCTTTTACAGCTCTAGCAGTGATTCTCAACCAGTTTAATTTCATGGACCCCCAGTTTGACATGCATTAGTCTACGGACCCCCATTTAATGGCTGAGACCCCCAATTTATATTGTAAAATCAATGCTAATTTAACTTTGAGAGTGTACAAATGGAACCAAATGGACCCGTCAGGGTCGATTTGGTTCCATTTGTACACTCTCAGAGTTACATACCTATAAATAAGGGTCAATTTGGTTCCATTTGTAAACTCAGAGTTACAGACCCATAAGAGTCCATTTGGTTCCAAACTATCATTTAGCTGGGGACCCCCTGGAACTCCCCCAAGGACCCCTGGGGGTCCCCGCACCCCACTTTGGGAACCACTGAGTCGTAACTGTCATAATAGTCGTATTCCACTGGTAACACATTTAGACGAGGTCACCGTTATTGATATAACTCTCTATTCCACTGGTAACACATTTAGACGAGGTCACCGTTATTGACATAACTGTCTTAGTCATATGTTGTACTTGCCCAAAGGCAGTGTTGATTTCGTCGACAAAAACGAAGACGGAAATTGTTCGTCGACTACCTTTTTCCACTGATGAAAACTACATGGAAACTAAATGAAAACTAAGCTACGGTGACTAAAACTAAGACTAATAGGCCTACTGACAATTTCGTCAACACATAAAAACTAGCTAGACTAAAATGTTAGGAGGGGACTAGTGGGCAAGATATGCAGTGTAAGTCATTTTACACGTATTGCTGAAAATAGCAGATCTAAGTTTAACACAGCTATTTTCAGCAAGTGTAAAATCAGTCATTATTCAAATTCAGTTCAATTTAACCGCCTTTTTTTTTACTTTCTGTGGCTGTGCGATAAAAAAAGTCATACCTAATTTGTTTTGCCAGATACCTACATGGCTATGAATATGGGTTCATACTTGTTAATGTATATGTTTTAAGTGTAACAACAGTGAAAACAGCACATTCTAGGTAAACAGTGCTCTTATGTTACATTCCACAGACCAGAAGACAGAGAGCTCTCTGGACACGTTCAGGTGTTTAGACAGATATCTGGTGTTGTGTTTATAGAAGACAGAGCTCTGGACACGTTCAGGTGTTTAGACAGATATCTGGTGTTGTGTTTATAGAAGACAGAGCTCTGGACACGTTCAGGTGTTTAGACAGATATCTGGTGTTGTGTTTATAGAAGACAGAGCTCTGGACACGTTCAGGTGTTTAGACAGATATCTGGTGTTGTGTTTATAGAAGACAGAGCTCTGGACACGTTCAGGTGTTTAGACAGATATCTGGTGTTGTGTTTATAGAAGACAGAGCTCTGGACACGTTCAGGTGTTTAGACAGATATCTGGTGTTGTGTTCATAGAAGACAGAGCTCTGGACAAGTTCAGGTGTTTAGACAGATATCTGGTGTTGTGTTTATAGAAGACAGAGCTCTGGACACGTTCAGGTGTTTAGACAGATATCTGGTGTTGTGTTTATAGAAGACAGAGCTCTGGACACGTTCAGGTGTTTAGATAGATATCTGGTGTTGTGTTTATAGAAGACAGAGCTCTGGACACGTTCAGGTGTTTAGACAGATATCTGGTGTTGTGTTTATAGAAGACAGAGCTCTGGACACGTTCAGGTGTTTAGACAGATATCTGGTGTTGTGTTTATAGAAGACAGAGCTCTGGACACGTTCAGGTGTTTAGACAGATATCTGGTGTTGTGTTTATAGAAGACAGAGCTCTGGACACGTTCAGGTGTTTAGACAGATATCTGGTGTTGTGTTTATAGAAGACAGAGCTCTGGACACGTTCAGGTGTTTAGACAGACTAGAATTTCGCCGCCGGCGGCTCATCCTAGAGTTACAATATGGGAAGAAGGATATTGCGGGAGTTGACAGACTCCACTTCATGTTTCAGCTGTGTTTTTATACCCAGTATTGTACCCTGCACATGTAGAAACGGATGGGTTATAAATAGTTGCTTAATGTAAATCGCTCTGGATTAAGAGCGTCTGCTAAATGCCTAAATTGTAATTATTGTGTTGTTGCGCGCGCACACACACGCACTCTCTCTCTCTCACTGGGTTATTAATGATTATTATGTGTTGTTGCGCGCTCACTCACTCACTCACTCATTCATTTTCTCACTCACTCACTCACTCACTCACTCATTCACTCAGTCGCTCACTCACTCACTCACTCACTCACTCATTAATTTTCTCACTCACTCACTCACTCATTCACCCATTCATTCATTCACTCATTAATGTATAAATGTTCTCATGCATTCATTCATTGCATACAGCGTGGACAGTGGACAAAGCGAGGTGCGTTGGCTTGTTTGAGAGTTGAGACAAACAAAGTTGTGTGTGTGTGTGTGTGTGTGTGTGTGTGTGTGTGTGTGTGTGTGTGTGTGTGTGTGTGTGTGTGTGTGTGTGTGTGTGTGTGTGTGTGTGTGTGTGTGTGTGTGTGTGTGTGTGTGTGTGTGTGTGTGTGTGTGTGTGTGTGTGTGTGTGTGTGTGTGTGTGTGTGTGGCAGTAAGCACGACGGATCCATAGATAGTATGCACACGGCGGAGCTGCTGCTGGAAGGACATGTATAGTCTATACATGTCCTTCCAACGTTGGAAGGACATGTATAGACTATACATGTCCTTCCAACGTTGGCGACGGCGTACTGTATAGTGCGTGCGTGCAGGGCCGGCGCGCACACGCATTTACGGCCGGTGGGCGAGAGACACACACACACACACACACACACGTGCAAACGATGCAGCACGCACAGAGAGAAGTTTACAGAAGCAGCCGCATGCAACAGGTTTCGTCACGTGTATCATCTGAAAGTGATGTGTGGTTTTGGAGGTTGGCGGTGGCAAGCATGGGTCCGTGATGTGTGGTTTTGGAGGTTGGCGGTGGCAAGCATGGGTCCGTGATGTGTGGTTTTGGAGGTTGGCGGTGGCAAGCATGGGTCCGTGTTGTATGTTTTAGGGCTGACCTTCGATCACGCTTTTGATGATCGACGCTTCGAACGACATTTTGCATTTATAACTGAAATAAACTCAGAGGCTTCGTGGAAACAGCACACGCAAGTGTAAAGGAAAGGCATTTTCCTCATCTTGCCGTAAAATCAACTGAAATAAAGCGTAATTTAATCAAGGCTTTATGACAGCAGCGAGACGAGTGCTTGCTGCGAGGCGCACGCAATCAGAGCTGCCTGGGAGAAATGCGAGGCCCTGTGCTTTAATAATGAATTCATTAATATCCAAAACTATACAAAAATGATCACATTTCTATCTATAAGGACAAACCTTATTAGAAAAAATATTAATAGCATATGAAAGCCTTTTGAAATGTGTAGGCCTGTAGGTTACTGAATTGCAGGTGCTGCCAAATAAGTATAATTACTAGGCTTAATCTGCCCTCGTCAAGAAGTTCCCCCTTTTCCAACTAGGCAGACAGACAACTGGGAGTCCTTTTACTGTTTCTCACAAGCGATGGATTTATTCCTCTCCACTCACTCACAGTAGCAGGATACACACAGTAAAACTACAAAAAAATTAAATAAACATAGATTGGTAATATATTCTGTACTGTACACATCAAAGAAAGCTGTCAAAGTATTATGCATGACATAGTTTAAACAATACGGAAAATAAGGTACTGAAACAAGCACACACTGAATAATGCAAATCCAATAAACGGAAAGCTACTGCTAATGCTAATGCAACACCAGCTAAAGCCCTAATGCTAATGCAACACCAGCTAAAGCCCTAATGCTAATGCAACACCAGCTAAAGCCCTAATGCTAATGCAACACCAGCTAAAGCCCTAATGCTAATGCAACACCAGCTAAAGCCCTAATGCTAATGCAACACCAGCTAAAGCCCTAATGCTAATGCTAATGCAACACCAGCTAAAGCCCTAATGCTAATGCAACACCAGCTAAAGCCCTAATGCTAATGCAACACCAGCTAAAGCCCTAATGCTAATGCTAATGCAACACCAGCTAAAGCCCTAATGCTAATGCTAATGCAACACCAGCTAAAGCCCTAATGCTACACATGTGTAAAGAAAGCTAGGCTACAAAGTCTAAAGTAACTCACTCACACCTGTAGTAAGACAGCAAAGAACAACAAATAATCATTTGTACAAGAAAGGAAAGCATAACTCACAAGCAATGATCCTGTGGTGATCACACACAAAGGCAAGGATCATGAAACGTCTGCTCTCTGCATAACGACTTGCAAACTGACTTCAGAGCATATTGGTCTACAGGTGTTCCTAACTTCAGCTTCATTATGCCCAATTTGACCATAGTGCCAGGGACAAGATAAATACTCAGCATATATGCACCACCTAGTGGCTGAACAATTATAAACAAAATACAGAAGCCAGCACAAGGCTACCAAATGCCAGTCAGTTGCGCAAATATAGGTCAGATCAATTAGCCGAGCGGAGCAGCTTCTCACTGACCAGCTCTTCTTAAAGTTTACTTAGCCTACTTTAATAATATGACATAGTGTTGGTGGATCTCCATCCTCCAGACAAACAAACCTTGGATTATAATTGGATTATGCCTATAATTCTTTCTTCAAACCAGCACGAGCCACAAGGTAAGAAACTATATAATGATTCACTGTTCGCACAGCACCCAGGCAGCTGTTCTTAATAGCGTCAAAGTAGCACACTAACTTTGTGATCAACCTTCTTAACTCTTTGAGAGTTTCAAGGATTTCTATATAGTTTGTGGACTTCTCTATGGCAGAATGGCGTTTTTGAAAATTCTCTGTTGTGAATGTGTGACAACGAAAGACCTTCAGAGAACGCTTGGCTTGTCTGCTTCCAGGAAAAAAATTAACTGAGTTGATAAAATGTTTAGTTTTTGTGTTGGAAGCCATTTAAAAGAGCCTGCATTTACACTGGGTAGTGTTTCTAGGACAACAAAAAAAGTTATGCCCGGTTGAAGTTTTATTTTCTAAATAACTTTTTTTCTGCTGGGCGTACATAGCCATGCAATATCTCATTTTAAAGGGTGAGTTGTCTAGTTCAATTAAAATAAAATAAAAAGTTTCTCACATGTACCACTGTAGATATTTTGCCATCTATAAATAGCATGGTCAGTCATGATCAATCTGACCTATCCAGCTAAAAGTCCCCCTAGCTCTGAAATGGAACATCATATAAACTCAATTCTTTTTTGGGGTAAAATTAGACATTCTAACGCACATTTTGATATATACCATGTTTACATAGTCTTACCAGTACCTTGTCTATTCATGCATGTATCTCAAAAACCTGTTGTGAAGAAACAGTTTTGATAAAAAACACATCCAAGGACATTGTTTTGATATGACTTTGTGCCCATGATATGTATCAAAATATAGACTTGAATGTATACTGTATTATAACAAAAAATTGGGTTCTTACCATCTACCGTTACAGAGTAAATCACAGTTGAAACTCGCTTAGTCAAACCATAAACCTCAGAATAGTGAACAAAATAGCCATGACAGGTCTAACTCATTGTAAAAGCGTCTTTTATTTTTTATGACTACTAACATAATACAATTATAATAAATATTACAGAAAATAAATAGGCCTACATAAAAAACAGTTGTCCCCAAACTCCCCAGTGTCCCCAAACCACTGCATTCCAGTTGTTCTTGACGGTGTGTGTGTGTGTGTGTAGGCTAAATTTAAAAACAACAACAACTGAAATGAATGAATGCATCCGGTTCAGTGTCGGAGAACTCCATCGCAGTCTTGACTCTTCGTCTTCATCATCATCATCATCATCATCATCATCATCATCCTCCTCCTCATCTGATGCCAGTTCTAAATATATAAAAATAAACATTTAGCTGTAGTCAGCCCGGCCAATAGCCAGTTGGGGGGGGGGGGGGGGACGTACGTAGGCTATCTGACATCATCGTCATCATCATCATCACACGGAGACACACTAAACAATGTACAATCATGATTGTATACAATATACAATGAATGCGATTATCATGCAAGCTCAGACGTCAATGAAACGTCATACAGATCTTATATAATACGCTACTGTTAGCTTCACTCCCCGTCCCCCCTCCGATCCTTGTAGCAAGGTCATCATAACCACACGTTGCTTCAGTAAACGATGCATGTTTGTTCTCCGTCTTTGTAGACAGTAAATAAAAGGAGCGAACATTACTCTAAAGATCAGATCGCCTATAAGGCACGCTACAATATAAAATACTTGTACTGCCATGCGTGCATGCCTGCTACGATACATTTGTACTGCACCGACCAACCGATCGACACCACCCTCCAGCCATTAGCCAGCACCAATGCACCGATCGACACCAACCCCCCCTCCAGCCATTAGCCAGCACCAATGCACCGACCAACCCCCCCATTAGCCAGCACCTTTGGTGCTGGCTAATGGCTGGGGGCCATCGTGGTGAGTCATTCTGGCGTCATGATCTGACTAGTAGTAGTAATTATCCAAGCATCTATTTGTAGCGATCATCTTATGATTTCTGATCACTATAGAAGGGCATTTTCTACAATAAGATTACCTCAAAACATTCCGCGTTGATCGTCTTCTTCAATGGTTTCCCGGTATAGCTCATCGGACGACGATGGGGAGACAATGAAAAAAGGAGGGAGGGAGCAGCGAGTCTCGCTGTAAGCACTGGACCAGGGCTACTCCGCCTGGAGAAGGCGACTGGGACGCGTATGGATCAATACTACTACCACAAAACTCGCTCAAATAAATAGTACTGCTTTCAACTTTTTCTGCTAGAAAATCGCTCGGGCGAGACGGCAAAACAGGCAAAACAATGAAAACTATGAAGACTCCCTCTGCCCCCACTGTTTACAGGGGGTGGGACCAGCTTCCACCCCCGTGTCACGTGACACGGGTTTTCTGGGTAATGTAGTTGGAATATAAGCTCAGGAATTTAAACAGCGCTTCGGAGCATATTAATATGTTTAGATTAATCAAAAAAGAGAAAGACGCCAATTGGCGTCATTGCTCATTTACGGAATTCTGATGAAGACGCCAATTGGCGTCTTTGCTCTTCTAAGGGTTAATTTGCTTATTTTATTTGTAAAAAGCAACACTGTATTAAGACATGGCAGTATAATATTGGTGCAAAATGGAAATATGAGGGCGAGAGAGAGAGAGAGAGAGATAATTGCTTTGAGAGAGAGAGAGAGATAATTGCTTTGAGAGAGAGAGAGAGAGACACACGTAAAGCCGTTCCATTTCAACGAATAAAAAAATGCCGTCTCGCAGGCGCGACTCCGTGAGGCCCTGTGCGGCCGCACCGTTCGCACAACCTAAAAAGCGTCTCTGTCTGAGAGTGCAATATTATAGTTAGTTACCGTACTTATATTAGTGCAGACAAGAAACAATAAATCCCGCTTTGGAGAAGATGCGTTCCGAATCCGAAGGGGTTGTAGTGGCAGGGAATCAGGGATGGATAGAATCCCTTTTTCTATCCAGAATCAGGGATTCTACACTTTTGATTTCTTTTGGGCGGCATGACTGCAGGCTGCAGCTGTTCTTGTTGACTTCCTTGTTGTTACCACGAGTGAGGGGGGAGAGGGGAGGCGGCGTTGCGAGGTCTGCGAGGCGCCATCATGCAGCATGGCTCGCGGACCAAAAGCGTCCGCTTTTTTTTTTAATGACTATTCGATTTTTTTATTTCAAGGTCGATTCCCGTGCATATCGATCGATCGTCGATTAATCAATTTTTTTGGGTCAGCCCTAGTATGTTTCTTCATATTGTTTGTGGAGTGGGCGATTGCATTGGCACTGCAGCACCGAAATAACCAATAGTGAAATATGCGAGGGGTGAAAGGGGGAGGGACCCGCGGATGGCTGTGCTCTGGGCGCTCTGTGCTGGTGGAGTCTTGAACATGACGATTTTGACGTCACCGCAAGCTGGGCAGTTGGATCGCGTTTTGATCCAAAACAATATTTGTACAGTAAATATGGCAGTTGCATGGATGCAATGTAGTGCATTAGGTTTCTGGTGTCATGCAGATGTTTTTGTGCATAGAGAGATGTGTGCTAACGGAGTGGTTTGGTAGGAGATAGAGCACGGATAAACGGACATGTGCTTGTGTACCCCCTGTCTATTAGGCTAGAAGGATATCTGGTGTTGTGTTTATAGAAGACAGAGCTCTGGGGCCCGTTCCACGAAACTTGGATTAGAGATTAAGCCAGGATTTAACAGATATCCTGGCTTAATATATCCTGGATCAGCGATTAACCGGTTTCATGAAAGCTGGTTAATCTTGCCAGATTAATTTAACCAGTTAACCTGGATATGTTGAGGCTTGATTCGGTTTCATGAAAGTGATGCTACATTAGTTACCATGGAAACTAATGCTTTGGACTTAGCCTGCTCCGGACCAGGCTAACAGCCAGGTTTAACCTAATCCTGATGTCTTTACTGTTCATTAAGCAGTCAAACTGATCACAAAGCAATTATGTTTTCCACACTTATTAAATTATTATAGGTTTATGTTGCCTTATTTTTATCGGTCTGCATTAAAGGACTAATTTAAGCACTATATAAAATCTAAAAAACAAAATATATAGGCTGCACAACATCATGACAGCTTGTGAGCTTGTAGATCAGCTGCTTTTGGTGAATGTTCCCCAGAATAGGTTTTATATTATATTATATTATATTATATTATATTATATTATATTATATTATATTATATTATATTATATTATATTATATTATATTATATTATATTATATTATATTATATTATATTATATTATATTATATTATATTATTTTATATTATATTATATATATATCTTTTTTTTTTGTAAAAGTGAAAACCACTAAATATTACCATTACTCATTGTTTTACAACATATTACCATTGTAACGTTTCACCCACTATTGAACCCATGACCCACAGTTCACCAGTCTGGCCCCTGTCTGGACAACAACCCCCTTCCCCAAAGGTAGCTCCCTCAGAGGAGGGAGTTATGGCCAAATATCACAATGCGACAATATCATTATGCTTAAAATATTAAGAATTCTGTTTTAAGTTAATAGTAGTGGTAAAATGTAAACTATATTTTTGGGGTAGTTAATCATTCAGTCTATCCACTGTTGAGAGTATGTTCTCTCTTTATTACAGCAGCAGTATTTATTTTAGAAGCTTAAGTCCTTGTATCAGTAAGTCTTGAATAGATTAGTAATGATACTGAGATATACAGAAGGGGGCAGTAATGCAACTATTAATGATGCAAACTGCCATAATACCCCATGAAGAAGAAGGATCAGTAAATCTGTGTTCCACCGAATGGGTCTAGAAACAAAAAGCCAGGCTCTGCATTCAGCCAGGCTTTATGAGCCTGGCTCGATAAATCCGCCCATTCTAAGCCTCGCTTGGCTTTAGTGGAACAGAATAAACCAGGCTGTAAAGACCAGGATTTAAAAAGCCTGGTTTTGGCCTAAATCCTGGATTAGTTAATCCAAGTTTCGTGGAACAGGCCCCTGGACACGTTCAGGTGTTTAGACAGATATCTGGTGTTGTGTTTATAGAAGACAGAGCTCTGGACACGTTCAGGTGTTTAGACAGATATCTGGTGTTGTGTTTATAGAAGACAGAGCTCTGGACACGTTCAGGTGTTTAGACAGATATCTGGTGTTGTGTTTATAGAAGACAGAGCTCTGGACACGTTCAGGTGTTTAGACAGATATCTGGTGTTGTGTTTATAGAAGACAGAGCTCTGGACACGTTCAGGTGTTTAGACAGATATCTGGTGTTGTGTTTATAGAAGACAGAGCTCTGGACACGTTCAAGTGTTTAGACAGATATCTGGTGTTGTGTTTATAGAAGACAGAGCTCTGGACACGTTCAGGTGTTTAGACAGATATCTGGTGTTGTGTTTATAGAAGACAGAGCTCTGGACACGTTCAGGTGTTTAGACAGATATCTGGTGTTGTGTTTATAGAAGACAGAGCTCTGGACACGTTCAGGTGTTTAGACAGATATCTGGTGTTGTGTTTATAGAGGACAGAGCTCTGGACACGTTCAGGTGTTTAGACAGATATCTGGTGTTGTGTTTATAGAAGACAGAGCTCTGGACACGTCCAGGTGTTTAGACAGATATCTGGTGTTGTGTTTATAGAAGACAGAGCTCTGGACACGTTCAGGTGTTTAGACAGATATCTGGTGTTGTGTTTATAGAAGACAGAGCTCTGGACACGTTCAGGTGTTTAGACAGATATCTGGTGTTGTGTTTATAGAAGACAGAGCTCTGGACACGTTCAGGTGTTTAGACAGATATCTGGTGTTGTGTTTATAGAAGACAGAGCTCTGGACACGTTCAGGTGTTTAGACAGATATCTGGTGTTGTGTTTATAGAAGACAGAGCTCTGGACACGTTCAGGTGTTTAGACAGATATCTGGTGTTGTGTTTATAGAAGACAGAGCTCTGGACACGTTCAGGTGTTTAGACAGATATCTGGTGTTGTGTTTATAGAAGACAGAGCTCTGGACACGTTCAGGTGTTTAGACAGATATCTGGTGTTGTGTTTATAGAAGACAGAGCGCTCTGGACACGTTCAGGTGTTTAGACAGATATCTGGTGTTTTTATAGAAGACAGAGCTCTGGACACGTTCAGGTGTTTAGACAGATATCTGGTGTTGTGTTTATAGACGGTTGTGTCCCCTAGTCTCACTTACCAGGTCGGGCAACCTGAAAGCAAACGCCACCTGCCTGTTTTATTTAGCTGCCAGGGGCAGGTGGGCAACCCTTACTGTTTTATTTAGCTGCTAGGGGCAGGTGGGCAACCCTTAGTGTTTTATTTAGCTGCCAGGGGCAGGTGGGCACCCCTTAGTGTTTTATTTAGCTGCCAGGGGCAGGTGGGCAACCCTTAGTGTTTTATTTAGCTGTCAGGGGCAGGTGGGCACCCCTTAGTGTTTTATTTAGCTGCCAGGGGCAGGTGGGCAACCCTTAGTGTTTTATTTAGCTGTCAGGGGCAGGTGGGCACCCCTTAGTGTTTTATTTAGCTGCCAGGGGCAGGTGGGAAACCCTTAGTGTTTTATTTAGCTGCCAGGGGCAGGTGGGCAACCCTTAGTGTTTTATTTAGCTGTCAGGGGCAGGTGGGCAACCCTTAGTGTTTTATTTAGCTGCCAGGGGCAGGTGGGCAACCCTTAGTGTTTTATTTAGCTGCCAGGGGCAGGTGGGCAACCCTTAGTGTTTTATTTAGCTGTCAGGGGCAGGTGGGCACCCCTTAGTGTTTTATTTAGCTGCCAGGGCAGGTGGGCAACCCTTAGTGTTTTATTTAGCTGCCAGGGGCAGGTGGGAAACCCTTAGTGTTTTATTTAGCTGCCAGGGGCAGGTGGGCACCCCTTAGTGTTTTATTTAGCTGCCAGGGCAGGTGGGCAACCCATAGTGTTTTATTTAGCTGCCAGGGGCAGGTGGGCAACCCTTAGTGTTTTATTTAGCTGCCAGGGGCAGGTGGGCAACCCTTAGTGTTTTATTTAGCTGCCAGGGGCAGGTGGGCAACCCTTAGTGTTTTATTTAGCTGCCAGGGGCAGGTGGGCGACCCTTCGTGTTTTATTTAGCTGCCAGGGGCAGGTGGGCGACCCTTAGTGTTTTATTTAGCTGCCAGGGGCAGGTGGGCGACCCTTAGTGTTTTATTTAGCTGCCAGGGGCAGGTGGGCGACCCTTAGTGTTTTATTTAGCTGCCAGGGGCAGGTGGGCAAGCCTTAGTGTTTTATTTAGCTGCCAGGGGCAGGTGGGCAACCCTTAGTGTTTTATTTAGCTGCCAGGGGCAGGTGGGCAACCCTTAGTGTTTTATTTAGCTGCCAGGGGCAGGTGGGCAACCCTTAGTGTTTTATTTAGCTGCCAGGGGCAGGTGGGCAACCCTTAGTGTTTTATTTAGCTGCCAGGGGCAGGTAGGCAACCCTTAGTGTTTTATTTAGCTGCCAGGGGCAGGTGGGCAACCCTTAGTGTTTTATTTTTGCTGCCAGGGGCAGGTGGGCAACCCTTAGTGTTTTATTTAGCTGCCAGGGGCAGGTGGGCAACCCTTAGTGTTTTATTTAGCTGCCAGGGGCAGGTGGGCAACCCTTAGTGTTTTATTGAGCTGCCAGGGGCAGGTGGGCAACCCTTAGTGTTTTATTTAGCTGCCAGGGGCAGGTGGGCAACCCTTAGTGTTTTATTTATCTGCCAGGGGCAGGTGGGCAACCCTTAGTGTTTTATTTAGCTGCCAGGGGCAGGTGGGCAACCCTTAGTGTTTTATTTAGCTGCCAGGGGCAGGTGGGCAACCCTTAGTGTTTTATTTAGCTGCCAGAGGCAGGTGGGCAACCCTTAGTGTTTTATTTAGCTGCCAGGGGCAGGTGGGCAACCCTTAGTGTTTTATTTAGCTGCCAGGGGCAGGTGGGTCAACCCTTAGTGTTTTATTTAGCTGCCAGGGCAGGTGGGCAACCCTTAGTGTTTTATTTAGCTGCCAGGGGCAGGTGGGCAACCCTTAGTGTTTTATTTAGCTGCCAGGGGCAGGTGGGCAACCCTTAGTGTTTTATTTAGCTGCCAGGGGCAGGTGGGCAACCCTTAGTGTTTTATTTAGCTGCCAGGGGCAGGTGGGCAACCCTTAGTGTTTTATTTAGCTGCCAGGGGCAGGTGGGCAACCCTTAGTGTTTTATTTAGCTGCCAGGGCAGGTGGGCAACCCTTAGTGTTTTATTTAGCTGCCAGGGGCAGGTGGGCGACCCTTAGTGTTTTATTTAGCTGCCAGGGGCAGGTGGGCAACCCTTAGTGTTTTATTTAGCTGCCAGAGGCAGGTGGGCAACCCTTAGTGTCTTATTTAGCTGCCAGGAGCAGGTGGGCAACCCTTAGTGTTTTATTTAGCTGCCAGAGGCAGGTGGGCAACCCTTGGTGTCTTATTTAGCTGCCAGGGGCAGGTGGGCAACCCTTTGTGTTTTATTTAGCTGCCAGGGCAGGTGGGCAACCCTTAGTGTTTTATTTAGCTGCCAGAGGCAGGTGGGCGACCCTTAATGTTTTATTTAGCTGCCAGGGGCAGGTGGGCAACCCTTAGTGTTTTATTTATCTGCCAGGAACAGGTGGGCGACCCTTAATGTTTTATTTAGCTGCCAGGGGCAGGTGGGCGACCCTTAGTGTTTTATTTAGCTGCCAGGGGCAGGTGGGCGACCCTTAGTGTTTTATTTAGCTGCCAGGGGCAGGTGGGCGACCCTTAGTGTTTTATTTAGCTGCCAGGGGCAGGTGGGCAACCCTTAGTGTTTTATTTAGCTGCCAGGGGCAGGTGGGCGACCCTTAGTGTTTTATTTAGCTGCCAGGGGCAGGTGGGCGACCCTTAGTGTTTTATTTAGCTGCCAGGGGCAGGTGGGCAACCCTTAGTGTTTTATTTAGCTGCCAGGGGCAGGTGGGCAACCCTTAGTGTTTTATTTAGCTGCCAGGGGCAGGTGGGCGACCCTTAGTGTTTTATTTAGCTGCCAGGGGCAGGTGGGCAACCCTTAGTGTTTTATTTAGCTGCCAGGGGCAGGTGGGCGACCCTTAGTGTTTTATTTAGCTGCCAGGGGCAGGTGGGCAACCCTTAGTGTTTTATTTAGCTGCCAGGGGCAGGTGGGCAACCCTTAGTGTTTTATTTAGCTGCCAGGGGCAGGTGGGCAACCCTTAGTGTTTTATTTAGCTGCCAGGGGCAGGTGGGCGACCCTTAGTGTTTTATTTAGCTGCCAGGGGCAGGTGGGTCAACCCTTAGTGTTTTATTTAGCTGCCAGGGGCAGGTGGGCAACCCTTAGTGTTTTATTTAGCTGCCAGGGCAGGTGGGCAACCCTTAGTGTTTTATTTAGCTGCCAGGGGCAGGTGGGTCAACCCTTAGTGTTTTATTTAGCTGCCAGGGGCAGGTGGGCAACCCTTAGTGTTTTATTTAGCTGCCAGGGGCAGGTGGGCGACCCTTAGTGTTTTATTTAGCTGCCAGGGGCAGGTGGGCAACCCTTAGTGTTTTATTTAGCTGCCAGGGGCAGGTGGGCGACCCTTAGTGTTTTATTTAGCTGCCAGGGGCAGGTGGGTCAACCCTTAGTGTTTTATTTAGCTGCCAGGGGCAGGTGGGCAACCCTTAGTGTTTTATTTAGCTGCCAGGGCAGGTGGGCAACCCTTAGTGTTTTATTTAGCTGCCAGGGGCAGGTGGGTCAACCCTTAGTGTTTTATTTAGCTGCCAGGGGCTGGTCTGCTATTTTTGAAAAATCGTGAAAATGTGGCGCAAATCTTTGAATATATATTCTTTCAGAGTGAACTTTTTAACTCAAATCTTTGCTTCTAGGGGAGGTTCCTGGAACAACATATTTTCAGATAGTGGTCAGTTGCCAATTACATATAATTTTGGGGGTCCTTGACTTGAAATATTGAGCACCACTGATACAGAAACATGAGGTATTGAGCACCACTGATACAGAAACATGGGGTATTATTGAGCACCACTGATACAGAAACATGGGGTATTATTGAGCACCACTGATACAGAAACATGGGGTATTATTGAGCACCACTGATACAGAAACATGGGGTATTATTGAGCACCACTGATACAGAAACATGGGGTATTATTGAGCACCACTGATACAGAAACATGGGGTATTATTGAGCACCACTGATACAGAAACATGGGGTAATATTGAGCACCACTGATACAGAAACATGGGGTATTATTGAGCACCACTGATACAGAAACATGGGGTATTATTGAGCACCACTGATACAGAAACATGGGGTATTGAGCACCACTGATACAGAAACATGGGGTATTATTGAGCACCACTGATACAGAAACATGGGGTATTGAGCACCACTGATACAGAAACATGGGGTATTATTGAGCACCACTGATACAGAAACATGGGGTATTATTGAGCACCACTGATACAGAAACATGGGGTATTATTGAGCACCACTGATACAGAAACATGGGGTATTATTGAGCACCACTGATACAGAAACATGGGGTATTATTGAGCACCACTGATAGAAACATGGGGTATTATTGAGCACCACTGATAGAAACATGGGGTATTATTGAGCACCACTGATACAGAAACATGGGGTATTATTGAGCACCACTGATAGAAACATGGGGTATTATTGAGCACCACTGATACAGAAACATGGGGTATTGAGCACCACTGATACAGAAACATGAGGTATTATTGAGCACCACTGATACAGAAACATGGGGTATTATTGAGCACCACTGATGCAGAAACATGGGGTATTATTGAGCACCACTGATACAGAAACATGGGGTATTATTGAGCACCACTGATACAGAAACATGAGGTATTATTGAGCACCACTGATACAGAAACATGAGGTATTGAGCACCACTGATACAGAAACATGGGGTATTATTGAGCACCACTGATACAGAAACATGGGGTATTATTGAGCACCACTGATACAGAAACATGGGGTATTATTGAGCACCACTGATAGAAACATGGGGTATTATTGAGCACCACTGATACAGAAACATGGGGTATTATTGAGCACCACTGATAGAAACATGGGGTATTATTGAGCACCACTGATACAGAAACATGGGGTATTATTGAGCACCACTGATACAGAAACATGGGGTATTGAGCACCACTGATACAGAAACATGGGGTATTATTGAGCACCACTGATACAGAAACATGGGGTATTATTGAGCACCACTGATACAGAAACATGGGGTATTATTGGGCACCACTGATACAGAAACATGGGGTATTGAGCACCACTGATGCAGAAACATGGGGTATTATTGAGCACCACTGATACAGAAACATGGGGTATTATTGAGCACCACTGATACAGAAACATGGGGTATTATTGAGCACCACTGATACAGAAACATGGGGTATTATTGAGCACCACTGATACAGAAACATGGGGTATTATTGAGCACCACTGATACAGAAACATGGGGTATTATTGAGCACCACTGATACAGAAACATGGGGTATTATTGAGCACCACTGATACAGAAACATGAGGTATTGAGCACCACTGATACAGAAACATGGGGTATTATTGAGCACCACTGATACAGAAACATGGGGTATTATTGAGCACCACTGATACAGAAACATGGGGTATTATTGAGCACCACTGATACAGAAACATGGGGTATTATTGAGCACCACTGATAGAAACATGGGGTATTATTGAGCACCACTGATACAGAAACATGGGGTATTATTGAGCACCACTGATACAGAAACATGGGGTATTGAGCACCACTGATACAGAAACATGGGGTATTGAGCACCACTGATACAGAAACATGGGGTATTGAGCACCACTGATACAGAAACATGGGGTATTGAGCACCACTGATACAGAAACATGGGGTATTATTGAGCACCACTGATACAGAAACATGGGGTATTGAGCACCACTGATACAGAAACATGGGGTATTATTGAGCACCACTGATACAGAAACATGGGGTATTGAGCACCACTGATACAGAAACATGGGGTATTGAGCACCACTGATACAGAAACATGGGGTATTATTGAGCACCACTGATACAGAAACATGGGGTATTATTGAGCACCACTGATAGAAACATGGGGTATTATTGAGCACCACTGATACAGAAACATGGGGTATTATTGAGCACCACTGATACAGAAACATGGGGTATTATTGAGCACCACTGATACAGAAACATGGGGTATTATTGAGCACCACTGATACAGAAACATGGGGTATTATTGAGCACCACTGATGCAGAAACATGGGGTATTATTGAGCACCACTGATGCAGAAACATGGGGTATTATTGAGCACCACTGATACAGAAACATGGGGTATTATTGAGCACCACTGATACAGAAACATGGGGTATTGAGCACCACTGATACAGAAACATGGGGTATTATTGAGCACCACTGATACAGAAACATGGGGTATTATTGAGCACCACTGATACAGAAACATGGGGTATTATTGAGCACCACTGATACAGAAACATGGGGTATTGAGCACCACTGATACAGAAACATGGGGTATTATTGAGCACCACTGATACAGAAACATGGGGTATTGAGCACCACTGATACAGAAACATGGGGTATTGAGCACCACTGATACAGAAACATGGGGTATTATTGAGCACCACTGATACAGAAACATGGGGTATTATTGAGCACCACTGATAGAAACATGGGGTATTATTGAGCACCACTGATACAGAAACATGGGGTATTATTGAGCACCACTGATACAGAAACATGGGGTATTATTGAGCACCACTGATACAGAAACATGGGGTATTATTGAGCACCACTGATACAGAAACATGGGGTATTATTGAGCACCACTGATGCAGAAACATGGGGTATTATTGAGCACCACTGATGCAGAAACATGGGGTATTATTGAGCACCACTGATACAGAAACATGGGGTATTATTGAGCACCACTGATACAGAAACATGGGGTATTATTGAGCACCACTGATACAGAAACATGGGGTATTGAGCACCACTGATGCAGAAACATGGGGTATTATTGAGCACCACTGATACAGAAACATGGGGTATTATTGAGCACCACTGATGCAGAAACATGAGGTATTATTGAGCACCACTGATACAGAAACATGGGGTATTATTGAGCACCACTGATACAGAAACATGGGGTATTATTGAGCACCACTGATACAGAAACATGGGGTATTATTGAGCACCACTGATACAGAAACATGGGGTATTATTGAGCACCACTGATACAGAAACATGGGGTATTATTGAGCACCACTGATACAGAAACATGGGGTATTATTGAGCACCACTGATACAGAAACATGGGGTATTATTGAGCACCACTGATACAGAAACATGAGGTATTGAGCACCACTGATACAGAAACATGGGGTATTGAGCACCACTGATGCAGAAACATGGGGTATTATTGAGCACCACTGATAGAAACATGGGGTATTATTGAGCACCACTGATACAGAAACATGGGGTATTATTGAGCACCACTGATACAGAAACATGGGGTATTATTGAGCACCACTGATACAGAAACATGGGGTATTATTGAGCACCACTGATACAGAAACATGGGGTATTATTGAGCACCACTGATACAGAAACATGGGGTATTATTGAGCACCACTGATAGAAACATGGGGTATTATTGAGCACCACTGATACAGAAACATGGGGTATTATTGAGCACCACTGATACAGAAACATGGGGTATTATTGAGCACCACTGATACAGAAACATGGGGTATTATTGAGCACCACTGATACAGAAACATGGGGTATTATTGAGCACCACTGATGCAGAAACATGGGGTATTATTGAGCACCACTGATGCAGAAACATGGGGTATTATTGAGCACCACTGATACAGAAACATGGGGTATTATTGAGCACCACTGATACAGAAACATGGGGTATTATTGAGCACCACTGATACAGAAACATGGGGTATTGAGCACCACTGATGCAGAAACATGGGGTATTATTGAGCACCACTGATACAGAAACATGGGGTATTATTGAGCACCACTGATGCAGAAACATGAGGTATTATTGAGCACCACTGATACAGAAACATGGGGTATTATTGAGCACCACTGATACAGAAACATGGGGTATTATTGAGCACCACTGATACAGAAACATGGGGTATTATTGAGCACCACTGATACAGAAACATGGGGTATTATTGAGCACCACTGATACAGAAACATGGGGTATTATTGAGCACCACTGATACAGAAACATGGGGTATTATTGAGCACCACTGATACAGAAACATGGGGTATTATTGAGCACCACTGATACAGAAACATGAGGTATTGAGCACCACTGATACAGAAACATGGGGTATTGGGCACCACTGATACAGAAACATTGAGCACCACTGATACAGAAACATGGGGTATTGAGCACCACTGATACAGAAACATGGGGTATTGAGCACCACTGATACAGAAACATGGGGTATTATTGAGCACCACTGATACAGAAACATGGGGTATTATTGAGCACCACTGATACAGAAACATGGGGTATTATTGAGCACCACTGATAGAAACATGGGGTATTATTGAGCACCACTGATACAGAAACATGGGGTATTATTGAGCACCACTGATAGAAACATGGGGTATTATTGAGCACCACTGATAGAAACATGGGGTATTATTGAGCACCACTGATAGAAACATGGGGTATTATTGAGCACCACTGATAGAAACATGGGGTATTTCAGAAAACTGTCATGATTTAGAAGACATTTTTAAAATGTCGATGTCGGGCCTACATTCTTTTCATTTTTTTCTGGGGAAAAAAAGCTTTGCTGAAAATAGCAGATCTACAAGCTTGTCGACCGGGCTATAGAGGCTATACGCATGACGTAAACATCAGTGATGTAAATAGGTTTCCGATGTAATGAGTCCCAGGATGCAGGGATGGTCTTTTATAAATGAGTCCCAGGATGCAGGGATGGTCTTTTAGAAATGAGTCCCAGGATGCAGGGATGGTCTTTTAGAAATGAGTCCCAGGATGCAGGGATGGTCTTTTAGAAATGAGTCCCAGGATGCAGGGATGGTCTTTTAGAAATGAGTCCCAGGATGCAGGGATGGTCTTTTAGAAATGAGTCCCAGGATGCAGGGATGGTCTTTTAGAAATGAGTCCCAGGATGCAGGGATGGTCTTTTAGAAATGAGTCCCAGGATGCAGGGATGGTCTTTTAGAAATGAGTCCCAGGATGCAGGGATGGTCTTTTAGAAATGAGTCCCAGGGACATTTTACGAGTCCCACTTCAACCATGTTAGGAGTCATATTTTGCCATTTTTTACAAATTGCTGGTGGTTATATATTCATGTAGAGAACGGAAGAAGAAATGATTATTATAACTAAAGCTAGCAAAATATCGCACATTTTATTTTATTTCACGTGTATTATTTTTACTGTACATGCTGAGTACAGTATATGCATCCCGCTCCACAGCCTAGGAGCGTTTGTTGCTCAATCCTCTGTTTGTTGCTCAATCCTCTGTGTTTGTTGCTCATTCCTCTGTGTTGCTCATTCCTCTGTGTTTGTTGCTCATTCCTCTGTGTTGGTTGCTCATTCCTCTGTGTTGCTCATTCCTCTGTGTTGGTTGCTCATTCCTCTGTGTTGCTCATTCCTCTGTGTTGCTCATTCCTCTGTGTTGGTTGCTCATTCCTCTGTGTTGCTCAATCCTCTGTTTGTTGCTCATTCCTCTGTGTTGCTCAATCCTCTGTGTTTGTTGCTCAATCCTCTGTGTTTGTTGCTCAATCATCTGTGTTTGTTGCTCAATCCTCTGTGTTTGTTGCTCATTCCTCTGTTTGTTGCTCATTCCTCTGTGTTGCTCATTCCTCTGTTTGTTGCTCATTCCTCTGTGTTTGTTGCTCATTCCTCTGTGTTGCTCAATCCTCTGTGTTTGTTGCTCAATCCTCTGTGTTTGTTGCTCAATCCTCTGTGTTTGTTGCTCATTCCTCTGTGTTTGTTGCTCAATCCTCTGTGTTTGTTGCTCAATCCTCTGTTTGTTGCTCAATCCTCTGTGTTTGTTGCTCAATCCTCTGTGTTTGTTGCTCATTCCTCTGTGTTTGTTGCTCAATCCTCTGTGTTTGTTGCTCAATCCTCTGTTTGTTGCTCAATCCTCTGTGTTTGTTGCTCATTCCTCTGTGTTTGTTGCTCAATCCTCTGTGTTTGTTGCTCATTCCTCTGTGTTTGTTGCTCAATCCTCTGTTTGTTGCTCAATCCTCTGTGTTTGTTGCTCATTCCTCTGTGTTTGTTGCTCAATCCTCTGTGTTGTTGCTCAATCCTCTGTGTTTGTTGCTCATTGCTCTGTGTTTGTTGCTCAATCCTCTGTGTTTGTTGCTCATTCCTCTGTGTTGCTCAATCCTCTGTTTGTTGCTCAAACCTCTGTGTTGCGCAACAGTGAGACGTCATCGGAAATGTTCCCCCCCCTGTTGAGCCGACGACAAGGAAAATCTTAAAACGTTAATAACTCGCGATCTAAATCATCCCCGTGTAATTATAAAAAAATCACACCCGTTTGAACTGAGTGGTGTAAGGTCTTATATAGACTGATCAGCTGTGGTCTGACGTAATGTCTGACGTAATGAAATCACACCCGGGTGAACTGGGTGACCGTAGCAACCATGCTCATTTTTTGAGCACAGACAGACAGACACGTAAACTAACAAAGCCAGTCGTAGGAGTGGTTTACACCACTCAAAAACATTGTGTTAGACGGCGCTCCGCTGTCCAGTCGCTAGTCGCGATAGATTTAATCATACCTCCCGTTGTTGTCGATCGACTCTAGAGTGGTTTGGCTTAGGGATGTCAAACGACTCATATTTGGCAAATCGATAAATCGAGGCCGCAAATCGACGAGTCGATCGACTTTTTTCCTATTTTTTTTTCCATTATTTTTTATTTTTTTTATTTTTGTTGTTGCTGCGCAGCAGTTGAGGAGAACGCAACTATGCATTCCTTTAAGCAACAACTTCTGCAGCTGCATCCATATGTTTAGAATTTGCATCAAAATAAACTTTATTTTGTAAACAACGACACTGAAGGAGCAGCGGCGCTATCGGCTGCTATGCTATCAGCTAGTCCAACTCTCAAGTGTATGCAGCAGCCTGTCACAAGTCCCGTAATGAACTGATACGGGACGCACGTTGTTCCGTATTTTATTTTTAATGTCGGGTCGGGGAATAAATACAGTATGAATGACGGCGGGATTTATTTGACAACGCTGTCCTGGTTTCGTCACAAGAAGAGAAGAGCGCTCACAGCTCAGAACAGAGCAATGAGATGTGAACCTGGGGTCTGGGAGGCTCAGAGCTGCAGCCATTGGCTCATGATACGAGCACACGACCAATGGGACAGAGCATTCAGTGTTGCTAAGATACCCTCCCCCTTCACCCCACACCCTTGGACGATGGGGTCTAGCCGCAGGCTCTAACTGCAGCCAGGGCATGCATGTGAGGAGGACAGGCGCAGCACAGCAGTGTCACACAGACAAACACGTACCTCTCCCATTTGGAAAACATTTGAAACAGTAAAGTTTATAACGTTTTATAATAAGCCATTACACAATTTTTTTTTTTCGACTCATACGTTTTTGAGTCGCGGAAGGCATGAGTCGAAAATCGAGTCGATTTTCAACTTTTTTCAACATCCCACTTTGGCTACACTTGGCTGCTACAGCCACATCCGGGACAACATCCGGTCTGTCGGTGCACCTACCCTGCCCCCTTAGATAGCACTTTTGTAGACTTAGATAGCATTTTATGCAGACTTATAGCATGTTATGTAGACAGCACTATAATTGCATTGTATGTAGTCATAGCACGTCATTGCGAACGCAGTGATTGCGAACGCAGTGAGCATTTACTATGAGACCCAGCAGATCATGTCTGTCTGTCTGTCTGTGTGTGTGTCTGTCACGCTGTAACACCACCCGCCCACCACCAGAGGGCGCAGCTGTATCACACACAAAAACACACATGCACGCACACACACACGCACACGCGCACGCACGCACACACACACACACACACACACACACATACAAAACTTAACTTAAAAAAAACTTAACTTAAAAAAAAAACTTAAAGGAAAACGCACGCGCACACACACACACAACTTAACTTAAAAAAAAAACTTTAAAAGGAAAAACTTAAAAAAAACTTTAAAAAAAACTTAACTTAAAAAAAAAATTAAAAAGGAAAAACTTTAAAAGAAAACTTAAAAAAAATCTTAAAACACAAATAACTTAAAAAAACCTTAAATTACGTAATTTATTCTAATTGTTGTTTTTGCAATTTACGAGCTGCGTTCGCTTCCCGCGTTCGCGAGTCTTACTTGTAGTACAAATGTATAGCACAGTATACTATATATGTATAGTTTATATGTATAGTTTCATTATATAGATATTCCACTGTTACGTTCTTAGCTTACGCATGTTTCATGATAACTACTTGTTATATATCTGATGTATTAATTTGCCATTCTTTTTGTTCTTGCTTAATGTAAATCAGTCTGGATTAAGAGCGCCTGATAAAGGCCTACATTGTCGGTAAATGTGCTCCGGCCGCTATAAACGCTAGGCACATTTTATTAATGGATTAAATGACCCCGGGCAATACATGTGTTAACTATAAACTGCGTTTTGGGATGCAAAATGCACCCTATTTTAATCTGGATTATCTATAGAGGCTATCTATCATCTATAGATCTATTATCTATAGAGGCTATCTATCATCTATAGATCTATTATCTATAGAGGCTATCTATCATCGTATCCGGAAGTTCCAAATACAATGAATGGTACAATACAAAGGTGTCTCTTTAACACATTGAGACCTCTAAAAAAAGTCTTCTAAATCCTGACAGTTTTCTGAACAAACCCTGTTTCTATATCAGTGGTTCTCACAGGGTTAACCTCTTAAAAAGAAGCAGTCAAATGGATGCACTCATATTTAACAAACAGGAACCAAAGTGTTCGTATTGGTACTGGTACTCAGTCAACATATCTTAACTGTAACATTGGAGTTCCTCAGGGATCAATACTGGGCCCTATCCTGTTTAGTTTATATATAAATGATCTGCCTTCCGTCTGTCCAACTGTCTCCATACAAATGTATGCCGATGACACAGTTCTTTATATACACGCTAAAAACAAACAACTAGCAGCAGATAAATTAACTGCAGCCATGGGCCACGTATCTGATTGGCTGAGGAACTCATGTTTGCATCTGAACACCAAAAAAACTGTATGTATTTTTCACGTAACTCCACAGACCCTGACATTGACATTCTCATCGAGGGTAGTAGTATTCAGATAGTATCAGAATTTAAATATCTTGGAATTACACTAGACTCAAACTTGACATTTAAAAAACATATTAAAAATTTAGCCAACAAAATCAAATTCAATTTATCTAATTTCAGACACATAAGACCATATCTAACAACTGATGCAGCTAAACTCTTCATGCATGCTATGATTTTTTCACACATAACGTACTGCTTCACAACCTGGTCACAGACAAATCAGACAACTTTAAAACCCATAGAATCACTGTACAAACAGACATTAAAAACACTTGACCAAAAGCCCAACCGTTACCACCATTGCCACATAGTTAAAAAGTACAACTTATTTAATTTTAATAGCTTTAAACACTTTTCAGATGCCTGTCTCATTTTTAAGATCTTAAATGGACTTGCACCTCCACCACTGAAACAGTTCATAGGTCGAAGGGACAGTGGTGACAGAGCAACAAGGGCAACTACCAGAGGAGACTGTGAAATGCCAATCAGACGTAGTGTGTTTGGTAAAACAGTCTTCTCTGTTAGAGCCTCCCATCACTGGAACAGTCTCCCCACAGAAGTAAGAGAGACCTCCAACTATCTGACCTTCAAATTCAACCTGAAAAGGTGGCTAAAAACAATTCAAATCTGTAATCATGAGTAACTATCAGCACCATTTAGTATTTCTCACCGGTGTCATTATTCACTTCACTATGTAGTTGTGATTTACAGAGAAGAGTGAACTAGGACAGAGGGAGCCCTACTGATTTACAGAGAAGAGTGAACTAGGACAGAGGGAGCCCTACTGATTTAAGAGTGAACTAGGACAGAGGGAGCCCTACTGATTTACAGAGAAGAGTGAACTAGGACAGAGGGAGCCCTACTGATTTAAGAGTGAACTAGGACAGAGGGAGCCCTACTGATTTACAGAGAAGAGTGAACTAGGACAGAGGGAGCCCTACTGATAGAAGAGGGAACTAGGACAGAGGGAGCCCTACTGATTTACAGAGAAGAGTGAACTAGGACAGAGGGAGCCCTACTGATTTACAGAGAAGAGTCAACTAGGACAGAGGGAGCCCTACTGATTTACAGAGAAGAGTGAACTAGGACAGAGGGAGCCCTACTGAGAGAAGAGTGAACTAGGACAGAGGGAGCCCTACTGATTTACAGAGAAGAGTGAACTAGGACAGAGGGAGCCCTACTGATTTACAGAGAAGAGTGAACTAGGACAGAGGGAGCCCTACTGAGAGAAGAGTGAACTAGGACAGAGGGAGCCCTACTGATTTACAGAGAAGAGTGAACTAGGACAGAGGGAGCCCTACTGATAGAAGAGTGAACTAGGACAGAGGGAGCCCTACTGAGAGAAGAGTGAACTAGGACAGAGGGAGCCCTACTGATAGAAGAGTGAACTAGGACAGAGGGAGCCCTACTGATTTACAGAGAAGAGTGAACTAGGACAGAGGGAGCCCTACTGATAGAAGAGTGAACTAGGACAGAGGGAGCCCTACTGAGAGAAGAGTGAACTAGGACAGAGGGAGCCCTACTGATAGAAGAGTGAACTAGGACAGAGGGAGCCCTACTGAGAGAAGAGTGAACTAGGACAGAGGGAGCCCTACTGAGAGAAGAGTGAACTAGGACAGAGGGAGCCCTACTGATTTACAGAGAAGAGTGAACTAGGACTGTAGTGTATTGTATTGTATTGTGTTTGTGTATGGACAGAGTGTTGGGTGCTAGCACATATGCACACATGGCATCAACGCATGGTGTTGTGTGCTGGCACACTACACTCTGTCTTTCTTTTATCTGTATTGTATTGTGTTTTTGTACGGACAGTGTTGGGTGCTAGCACATTGCACACATGGCATCAACGCATGGTGTTGTGTGCTGGCACACCATACACTGTCTTTCTTTTATCATTCATTTTTTAAGAGCCTGCCCAGGGACTACAGATGGAAATTAGCTTTGGCTAACTCTGGCCTATTTACATTGAGGTGAAAACTGACATGTTGATTAATGAGCTTTGTCCCTGTCAAATAAATATATAAATAAAATAAATAAACCCCAGGGGGGTAAATGGGGTAAATCCGCAACATCGGAGTTGGAACCGGAGACCAATTGGGTCTCCATTGACCCGCTGAGCGCTGGTCAGACGTGGACAGCGGGCTCGAGAGTTAAACCCTATGAGAGAGAGAGAGAGAGAGAGAGAGAGAGAGAGAGAGAGAGAGAGAGAGAGAGAGAGAGAGAGAGAGAGAGAGAGAGAGAGAGAGAGAGAGAGAGAGAGAGAGAGAGAGAGAGAGAGAGAGAGAGAGAGAGAGAGAGAGAGAGAGAGAGAGAGAGAGAGACATAGTGTTGTCTCTGTCCAGTCTGGTGTCCAGAAGGTTAACGTGGTGTTGTGTCTCTGTCCAGTCTGGTGTCCAGAAGGTTAACGTGGTGTTGTGTCTCTGTCCAGTCTGGTGTCCAGAAGGTTAAGGTGGTGTTGTGTCTCTGTCCAGTCTGGTGTCCAGAAGGTTAACGTGGTGTTGTGTATCCGTCCAGTCTGGTGTCCAGAAGGTTAACGTGGTGTTGTGTCTCTGTCCAGTCTGGTGTCCAGAAGGTTAACGTGGTGTTGTGTCTCTGTCCAGTCTGGTGTCCAGAAGGTTAACGTGGTGTTGTGTCTCTGTCCAGTCTGGTGTCCAGAAGGTTAACGTGGTGTTGTGTCTCTGTCCAGTCTGGTGTCCAGAAGGTTAACGTGGTGTTGTGTCTCTGTCCAGTCTGGTGTCCAGAAGGTTAACGTGGTGTTGTGTCTCTGTCCAGTCTGGTGTCCAGAAGGTTAAGGTGGTGTTGTGTCTCTGTCCAGTCTGGTGTCCAGAAGGTTAAGGTGGTGTTGTGTCTCCGTCCAGTCTGGTGTCCAGAAGGTTAAGGTGGTGTTGTGTCTCCGTCCAGTCTGGTGTCCAGAAGGTTAAGGTGGTGGTGTGTCTCCGTCCAGTCTGGTGTCCAGAAGGTTAAGGTGGTGGTGTGTCTCCGTCCAGTCTTGTGTCCAGAAGGTTAAGGTGGTGTTGTGTATCCGTCCAGTCTGGTGTCCAGAAGGTTAACGTGGTGTTGTGTATCTGTCCAGTCTGGTGTCCAGAAGGTTAACGTGGTGTTGTGTCTCTGTCCAGTCTGGTGTCCAGAAGGTTAACGTGGTGTTGTGTCTCTGTCCAGTCTGGTGTCCAGAAGGTTAACGTGGTGTTGTGTCTCTGTCCAGTCTGGTGTCCAGAAGGTTAACGTGGTGTTGTGTCTCTGTCCAGTCTGGTGTCCAGAAGGTTAACGTGGTGTTGTGTCTCTGTCCAGTCTGGTGTCCAGAAGGTTAACGTGGTGTTGTGTCTCTGTCCAGTCTGGTGTCCAGAAGGTTAAGGTGGTGTTGTGTCTCTGTCCAGTCTGGTGTCCAGAAGGTTAACGTGGTGTTGTGTCTCTGTCCAGTCTGGTGTCCAGAAGGTTAACGTGGTGTTGTGTCTCTGTCCAGTCTGGTGTCCAGAAGGTTAACGTGGTGTTGTGTCTCTGTCCAGTCTGGTGTCCAGAAGGTTAACATGGTGTTGTGTCTCTGTCCAGTCTGGTGTCCAGAAGGTT